>NW_007258907.1:111078-113578 GCF_000164805.1 Carlito syrichta | reverse complement strand
CATGTTATGTTACCTGGCAAGGGGGATTTTACAGATGCAATTAAGGTTACTAATTGGTTGATTCTAAGTTAATCAAAAGATACATTATCCAGGTGAACCTAATCTAATCACATGCGCCCTTGAGGAGTAGGATGTTTTCTCTGGCTAGTGACAGAAGGTACCAAAACATGATAAAATTCCAAGCAACTTTACAGGTTTTGAATATAGAGGCCTCAGAAAAGAAGTATTTAAGAGTAGAAAATGAGTCCCACACCAATAGCCAGCAAGAAAACAGGATTTTTACAACCACATGAAACTAAATTCTGTCAACAGCCTGAATGAGCTTGGAAGCAGATTCTTCCCCAGATCCTCCAGACAAGATTCCAGTTGGCCAAAACCTTGACTTTGGCCATGTGAGAGCCTATGTAGAGAACCCAGTCAAGCCCACTTGGCTTCTGACCTACAGAGCTGTGAGTTAATAAATGAATGTTGTTTTAAGCTGCCAAATTCATGGTAAATTTGTTGCGCAGGTTAGAAAACACACTGTCTTACTTCCTGTGCCCACACTGTGATTCCAAGAAAAGAAAAAGATAGTGCAAATTTCTCACTGGTTCTTCTGGGCAGGGGGTCTCTACACAATGCAGACCACTTCTAATTTTCATCAACTCTTTCTTTCAGCCAGGCTGAGGGCACTTGTACAGAAAGGCTATATTAATATTCTTTTGCAAACATATGTTTCATGATAATTTTTCTTGTGTCTTCTTTTCTTCTTTTATGTATCTTGCTGCAAGCTTTCAAGGTAAGTACTTTTTGGAAATGTCATCCTCCTAAATTGGTTTTCATAAGTGACATATTTAACTTCCAGAAATTATTGGTGGGGGTGGAGGCGTAGTGAGTGATACTTCCCCAACCCCCACCTTGTACCCACATGAAGGTTGCATATACATTGGAGGATTATATACCAATTCAAGTAGATAATACATTTACTGCTGAAGCACCAGCTGAATTCACAATCTTCTCAAATAAAGTGGTTTTCTTTTGAAAATTAACCACATATCCTCTGGCTGCTTTAAGTTAGGTCAGTCCTGAGCATCTTCTTTTTGGTTGAAGTAATTCAAATCTGGATGTTATCAACATGGAAATATGAGCTTGCTCCCAATTTGCTTTATAAGGAAGTCAATGCTTTGAACACAATGTTCACTTCCCTTAAGGGGAAAACATCTCTTGATAAGTGGAAATATTTTTTCAACAAAGAACCTGCTGCTCAACATTTGTTAAAAAACAGGTTTAACAATCTGTTTCCATTCCTATGTCAAATGTTGAGGTGAAAATAATTTTGAGAAGAAATTCGTGTGCATTTGGAAGAAAAATGAGATATTTGAAAAATTAAATTTTATTTTGTTTTATTTTATTTTTATTTATTTTTTTTCTTTTAAAATTTCAGATTTAATAGCCTTCACATCTCAGTTCAGAACATCCACATTTCAGGTTCTCACCAGCCCCATGTGTGCGGTGGCCACAACACTGAAGAATAGCTCTGAGGTCTTGACTCCCTGGAACCCATCTTTTTTTATGACTTAGTGAGACTTATCTTTTCTACCAACATCTCTCCTCAGGCCCAAGGGTGGGAGAGACAGCTCCATCTTACCTAAGGCAATCTACAAATTTAATGCAATACCCATCAAATTACCAGCAACATTCTTCTCAGAGCTAGAAAAAACAATACAGGAATTCATATGGAAACACAAACGACCAAGAATAGCCAGAACAATCCTCAGAAAAAAAAAAAAAAGCAGGTAGTATCACATTACCAGACTTCAAACTTTACTATAAAGCTACAATAATCAAAGCAGCTTGGTATTGGTACGGGAACAGGCATATAGATCAATGGAATAGAATTGAGATTCCAGAAGCAAAACCTCAATTTCTCAGCCAACTCATCTTTGACAAAGCCTCCGCCACCTACCACTGGGGAGAGAAGACCCTATTCAGTAAATGGTGCTGGGAAAACTGGCTGACCACATGCAGAAGACACAAACAAGACCCCTATCTATCCCCATACACAAAAATTAACTCTAAATGGATCAGAGACCTAAATGTAAAACCTCAAACCATAAGAACCTTAGAAAATGCAGGACACACCCTTATGGAAATTGGAACTGGCATCCAATTCCTGAACAAAACCTGAAACTCACAGGCCATAAGAGATAAGATAGACAATTGGGACCTCATTAAACTGACAAGCTCCTGCAAAGCCAAAGAAACCATCAAGAGAGGAGGAAGACAGCCCACAGAGTGGGAAAAAGTATTTGCCAACTCCATATCTGACAAAGGCCTAACATCTCGGATCTACAAGGAACTCAAACGTGCTGAAAAGAAAAACACGAACAACCCCATTACAAAGTGGGCAAAAGATATGAACAGACACTTTACAAAAGAAGACATACGAGCGGCCAACAGCCACATGAAGAAATGTTCAACCTCACTAATCATCAAGGAGATGCAAATTAAAACTACACTG
>NW_007258907.1:2434-110686 GCF_000164805.1 Carlito syrichta | reverse complement strand
GGATGGAACTAGAGTCTATAATACTGAGTGACCTCTCACAGAAACAAAGATCCAAGTATCACATGTTCTCACTCATATAGTGGACCTTGAACATCTATTGTAATACTATAGGAAAAGGATTGACAGTGGTTGGAAACTATGGGGGGGTAGGGAGAGGAAGGGAGGTGGGATTAACAGTAGTCAATATCTGTCTGGGGACAGGGAGACACCCCTTAACAAGGGTGCCTGAATGAAGCATTTGTATACCTAACCCTTAACTGTACCCCACAATATTAAAATAAAAAATATTGATTTAAACTAATAATAATAATAATAACGCTACAACCACTATTCACAATAGCAAAAACACGGAACCCACCCATTGAAAGTGGGCTGGATAAAGACAATGTGAGATATATACACAATGGAATGCTACGTCACAAAAAACAAAATCATGGCCTTTGCAGCAACGTGGATGCAACTGGAGACCATCATACTAAGTGAACTCTCACAGAAACAAAGAACTGAAGTCTGCTTGTTCTCACTCATAAGCAGGCCCTGATCATTGGTCACATGAGCACGAGGGTAAGACTGGCAGATGCTGGACATCGCTAGAGCAGAGAGGGAGGGTAGAGTGATGAAAGGCACACAGCAACACACTGGGTACCAGGCCCATTCTCATGGGGGAGAGAGTCCACTGGAAGTCCATACTTCACCTGCATGCAACAGGACTGATGTCGTGAAAATAAATTTTAATCAATAAGTAAACGCTATTCATTTAAAACTTGTGTTGCCATATCAATTGCAGTTTTACTCAATAACTTTGTTGTATCATGCTTATAGCTTCATTGTAGTTTATGATTTTTGATTAACAGATTTTTATCATGTGTTTGTCATTTTTGTTGAAGCATTTTACAACTTCTTTGCTCGGTTGGTACAGGACTTTAATTATGTCTCTTTTTAGGGTACTACCATTCTCTACAGAATTCAGAGTATTTTATTTAGTTCAACAACTTTATTTGATATGCTACTACATTTTATGCCCTGGACCAACTGTTGGGAGGAAAACAAGAATGAATAATAAACAGTGACTGCCTGAAGATGTTCAAAGTTTGTAACAATTGTTTTTACGTATGTCCCAGGGATGGAGATCCAGAATTTCTCAAACTCTTTGTAAATACCATGAAGTGTTACTATAATATATTTAAATTAAAACAGATACCTTACAATATTATGATAATGTTATAGAACACCAGACATGATTTTTATATTAGAATCTAATGTAGATAAGTGTTTGTTGGTAGCAAATATTTCAGAGAGAAAAAAAAGGATAGGAGAACCTAAGCACAGGGACAATTCTATACCTAACTTCTTTCTGCAGATTGGGAAAGGGCCACTGCTGTTTTTGTTATCATGGTTGGGGATTATTGTTCTATTAGGAGAAGTATGTGTGTAAACAACTTGAATATGGTATGTTAGAAGTCCTTACAAAGTTGACCTTTCAGGTGAAGCTTGTCCTCTTGGCTTTTCTCTTCCAACATTTCCAGTTCTTCTCCATTGCAGATAGATTGGAAACTAGATGACTTCGTCTCCCATGCTATTCAGCCCTCATATCCTGGCCCCCATCTTACAGAGCACCTCATTTTACTCCCTTGTATCCTCTGTTCCGGCTACTTGGAATTGGATCCTATCTTCAACTGTACCTCCACCCAGCATCCTCCTCCATTCCTTTTCCCACAACAGTTTTCCCTGGCAGCCCCATCTTTCTAGAAACAAGTCCAATTCAAATCCATGAGTCTTTGCTTGATGTCTTTCCCCTTTTGCCAGTGAGAATGAATTCTTTCCTAGTCTTCCATTTTATATTCACTCTTAGCAATGTCTGTCTTGCCACAGTGGTAGTAGATATCATTTACCAGCCAATATGAGCCAGGCACAACTTCATAATCATACACATGTTCAGATGAGGAAACACAGGCTCAGGGAGGTGCTGCTGGAGGTGACCTGGCTGGTAACTAGCAAAGTCACAGTAGGAATCTTAGTCTCTGCTTCTAAAGACAGTACAACTTCCATTACACCCTAGAGCCTCCTTTGGATGTCTTCATCTTCATGGGGATATAGGCAGAGATGTGTCTTCTTTCTTCTGTGTGCCTTATACCTGGGATTGCTCAAAATGCATCTATTGAATTAAATTGATTTTACTTGAGGGGGTGTTATGATTGGATGTTTGTTCTCTCTAAATCTGATCCCCAATGTTGGAAGTGGGACCTGAGGGAAGATGTTTGAAGGACATCGGGTTGAATCCTTCAAGAATAGCTTGGTGCTGTTCTTAAGAATGAGTGAATTCTTGCTGTATTAATTCACGTGAGAACTGGTTGGTGAAAAGAATCTGGCACTACCTCCTCCCTCTTTTGCTTCTGCTTTTGCCAGTCTGAAGAATCATGAGCCAAAATAAACCTCTTTTCTTTACAAATTACCCTGCCTCAGGTATTTCTTTGTAGCAATGCAAAACAGACTAACACAGGGAGAAAAAGATGATTTAACTTTCTCAACCTCTTACTGGAAAACTTAAAATGATTGATACTATTCAGTATTGGTGAGAAGGTAGAAGAAAAATAATATCTTTAAGTCATTGTTAATGGGACTGTTAACTAAAGTAGTGCTTTAGAACTATCTATCAGAGTAAATTATGTGCATGTCCTAACATGCAGTTCTACTTTTAGAACTCTCTTCTACAGAAATAATTGCAATCAAGTACAAGAATATATGCATGACTGTATGTATCACAGGATCATTTATGGTTGTGAAAACTTATGCAATCTGAGTGTCCATTAAAGGTATATAAATAAACACATTTGTGTATGTAGTGTGATGAAGTATTATGTTTAAAAGTTGATGTAGATTTGTATGTGCAAAGAAAGAAGGATGTTCACAATATATCACAGAATAGATAAAAAACAAGCTTCAACAGAGTAAATAGAACATTGTCCTATCTTTCTCAAAAGAAAACCACCCCCTTAAAAAAAAAAATTCCCTTCTCCACATACATGCATACAATTACAAACTTCTCAGACTGTCAAGTGGATTTTTTTTTCTCTCAGATTAGTGATTATGATCCAAAGATGAGGACAAAGTATGCTAAGCACTCTACATTCCAAAGACAGTCACTAACAACTGGCTGTGACCACCCCCTTCTCAGTCATGCAAGAGCTGTTGGAATTGGCCTTACTACCATTAGCTGCTTCCTTCCTTTCCCCCCTCCCCTAGCAGATAAGAAGAGTTTACTAAAGAAGCTCTTAGTAAAGCAGAGATTGAAGTGAGAGGTTATCATTTCTCTTCTCAGGGGCAAAGGGAACACAAGGGAAGGCAAAACTCCTGAGAGTCTCATCTTAAGATGGACAGTGTGTGCTATAAGGGGGAACTACAGTAGTTTCTTCTGGTTGGATGTCATCCAGAGAAAGGAGGACTGGAGAAAGACAGATGGAGAGAGTCACATCCCAGAGGTGTCTGGGGAGACTAGCTGAGAGTAAGGCGGGAGATAGGATCTAAGCAGTGTTGAAGGGTGGAGAGGCAAAGTAGGACATATCAAAGCAAGGTGGGGCAATTGCCACCAGCTAGGAACCAGGTGGAAGAAATGATCAGATGCCTCAAGAGGCTGCCAGTGCCTGGTAATTAACCCACCGATTTCTTCATGCCACATACTGGAGCCACCACCCATCCTCATGGTGTTTACAGAGAACAAGAACAGTAATTTGGCCCAATCAAGGAGAATGGGTAAGGAGTTTTTTACTTTTCCTCCTCTCCCTCCTCTTCCCTTCAAAATTGTTCTGTGAGTAGAAAAGGTAGATGAGAAGGTATTGTGCACCCAGTTTAGATGTTCTCCTCAAGTAGCTTGGGCCATAGTTCTAGCTGGTGCCAAAAATTTATCAGTTTAATATACTGAGACTTTTAATAACTCAAAATGGCTGAAAATTATGCAAGTGGACTTAGACATCATTAAAGAAGACTCTACTTGAGGGGAAAGTAAAGTCAACATAATCTAGGTAAAGATGGTCACTGGAATTAATAAAACCTTTCATGACTATCCTAATGGATTGAGAGTCCTCAGTAAACTGGACACACACGCACACACATGCATGCACGCGGATACACACACACGCACACACACAAGATGGTCTATAGTCTAGGGTAGAGGTCAGCAAACTCTTTTTGTAACAGGCTTTGCAATCTATACAGGCGCTGTTGCAACTATTAACTCTGCCACTGCAGTGCCAAATGGTCACAGACAATATGCAAACCAATGAGTGTGGCTGTGTGTCAATAAACTTTATTTATAAAAATAGGCAATAGGCTGAGTTTGTTCCATGGCTGTGGCTTGCCAACCTCTAGATGAAGTAGGAGGATGCCAATCACAGTGTTAACACTGGGAGAAACACCGGGAGGAAAATTACAAGGAACAAATGGATCAGCAGGACACTTCTGAAAGCTTTTTGGGGGGCTGAGATAAGAAACGGTTGCTACCATCAAGTGCAGGGAAACTAGCCTGTGATTCCACTGTTGTTCAACTATCCTGAAGGACAAAGGGAACAGTAGGTATACAGAGCAGAAGGCAGGTAGTTTCAGTGGGTCCTAAACAGACAGATACTATCCAGATAAAGAAAACATGGCCTCTCTTTAAGGTAGCAAGGCCTTTCACTGTATTCTATACTTTCCGAGGTCAGGCAAGGCAGCATGGTCAGTTATTTCCCATAGTGAGCTAGTCATTTCCCCACTGATTGAGGGAAGTCCCTGAGTGGCCCACAGTGTACCCTTCCAAGACAATCTAGGCCATGTCAGTGATCAGATTCAGCCATGGCTAAGGCTTGACAATAGTAGTGCTCCCCATCATAGAATCAGGAGGTAGTCAAAAACAGTACAGACACAAGATCAAGCAGATCAGGGACCAAATCCTGGCTCCATATGTGCTATCTCTGTGACCCCTAAAGTAATTACCTAACCTCCTGAGCCACTCTCCTCAGTAGTGGTCGCAGCAGCAGCAATAGCCAACAGAACCTTTTCTATGTGCCATTTTAAACACATTATCTGTGGTCTTCAAAAACTTCTTGCCAGATAAATATTATTAATATTAAATACCTAAAAGGGAACTAATAATATCCCCATGGCATACTTATTATGAGAATCAGAGGTAAATCATGCTAAATTCCTAGTCTGGCCATTCACATGTTGTTGGAGTTCAAGAAATGATAGTTATTATAGTATTACCCCTTTTATTAATGTTTTCAGGAACAGTGTGAAACAGTCACTAGGTATGGAGCTAGATCAGACAGCCATGTACTGCAGGTCTCTGTAACTCTTTCTGAAGCTTCTAGGGCAATGTGTGCATTTCTCAGATGGCGAAAAGGAGAAGACATTGTGACTGAGCCAGTGATTGTCACCTTCCAGGAGGCCAAGCCTGCTGCCTAAGACAGGAACATCCCTAGAACCTGGTTCAGATAAGAAGTCCCATGAAAAGTCCCTGTCTAGCCTGATGAAAACCTCAAATGGGGAAACAGAAAATGCATTGGCATATGGGAAGAGCAGCAAGAAGACACTGAAAATGTGGACTTGGAAACTGTAAGCCCCTTACCAGTGGAGGTCAATCTACTTTCAATCACAGTAAATCTGTTTTTAAACAAAGACTTTATTGTATAGCTCTAGCTTACCTAAGGCCATTGTGGCTCCTAATTCTATACTCATGCTTGTCATTTTTTCATATTGCCTTTTTTTTTTTTTTTTTGCATTCTAACAACCTATCTCTCTTTTTGTGTCTCAGATTTAAACTCTCCAAAGAGTAGAATCTAATTGGCTCAATTTGCCCATCACAGCCTGCTTACAAGCTGGAGTCAGATGTTTTCTCCTGGTAAACCAGCTGCCCCAAGAATGACATCATCATGTGGCAGAGACTGTGATAATCTGAGCAGAAAGAGCCATCTTGGATTGTGTCCTTGGCAGGGAGCCTTGAGTTGAACCAAATGGTGTTGCTGCTTCATGAAAGTCCTTTGAGCATCCACAGATGGTTGTCCCACAAATGAGGACAAGTAAGTTGCCAGGTGGTTGGCCTGAACCTAATTGTTTTAACTTCCTAAAGCTGCCGTAACAAATTACCACAAACTTGGTGGCTTAAAAGAACAGAAATGTATTCTCTCACAGTTCTGAAAGCTGAAAGTCTGAAACCAAGGTACTGGCAGTGCTGAATCTCTCTGAAGGCTCTAGAGGAGTATCCTTCCTTGCCGGTTCCAGTTTCTGGGATCCCCAGATGTTCCTTGGCTTGTGGCTACATCACTCCAGTTTCTGCCTTCATCTTCACATGACCTCAACCTATGTGGCTCTCTCTCCTGTGTCTCTCTCTCTCTCTCTTTTTTGAGTTGAAGTCTCACTCTGTCGCCCAGACTGGAGTGCAGTGGCCGCTCCCAGCCATTGCAGCCTTGACCTGCTGGACTCCAGCAATCCTTCCGCCTCAGCCTTCCAAGTAGCTGGAACTACAGGTGTGTGCTACCACGCCTGGCTAATTTTTTGATTTTTATTGTAGAGATGAGGTCTTGCCAAGTTGCCCAGGCAGGTCTCAAATCCGTGGGCTCAGGTAATTCACTCACCTCGGCCTCCCAAAAACGCGGGATTACAGGCTGAGCCACCGAGCCTGGCCCTGTGTGTCTCTTATAAGGACACTTGTCATAGGATTTAGGACCCACTGGGTAATCTAGGATCACCTCATCTCTTTAACTTAGTTACAACTGTAAAGATTTTTTTTCCCCCAAATAAGGTTACATTCACAAGTTTCCAGGGTAAGAATGTGGACATATCTTTTGGAGGTCAATATTTAACCCACTACACTACTAAAGACTAAGACATAACTATGAGATATTTAACATTGCTCTAACCCCTAGACATCTTGACACATGTTAGAAGCTCAACAAATATTTGTTGGATGAATAAACACATTAGAACTTTTAATTTACCGACGGGGAAACATTGGGAGATGTGATCTAATCAAGTCATACATTCTAGATTGTATCAAAGCTTGAACTGAGCCTGAATCTTCTGTCTTAAGTCTGAGGTTCTTGAATCCATGGTAGGCTATCACCTATTACCACTGATTACAAATGAGGATACCTGAGGTTCAAAGACACTAGACCAGACTCATTTAATTAGCTTGTAACAACTGGCCTAGGTTTCCAGAATCCCAGGCCAGGACTATTTAATCCTTGAAGACTTTCTGTCACCAGGCTTGGAAAGAAGTATCAGAAACTCAAATAAAGAACCAGAAAATCAAACCGAAGACAAAGAATATGTGTTATATTTTATCAGCTCTAAAGAAGGTTGGTGACAGAACCATATTTTATTTTTCTACCTCTTCCTGCGAATTCCTCAAATACACACTATTAACAGGCAGGAAGGGCCAGGCCCTTGCCCAGTGGAAAACTTCTGGAGCGCAGCTTAATATGGTCAGATACACAGCCAGCTCACACGATGTGAAGCTAAGTCACCTCAGAACTGTGAGGGCTCCTCTGACTTCTCAGAGTTGCTGCAAAGCAAGGAGAGCAGAACAAGATAAAAACCAAATATGTCTTACAGGTAAAATCAGGTCTTTTTAAAAAAAATGGTTTAGCTCTAAATTCCAAAACTAAAAAAGAAAAAAGAAAAGAAGGAAGGACATTATTCTTCCTGAGTGTCATCTCCCTGTACCCCATGCTTGGTTGCCATGACAACATCCAACTGATGCCCATACTATTCTTCCTTTTAACTTTCATTTTCATCATTGACTGCAGTGACTATTTGCCTTCTGGTACCCCCATAGGTAAAACCTAACCAAAACATGTCTCTGGATGGTGACTGTGTTTTTTTTTTTTAACAAATATTGAGAAGTTTCAATAAAAGTCAAGATTTCCTGCTTCTCTCGAAACTTCATGGGCTCTGATCCTGGAGTCTGAATTACCACAAGGCTATATACTAGGCTTGAATTTGGTGTTTGATGATCTTTTCCTTGGTGCACAGGGTCTTCAGGTTGCCATTTTCCCTATCTGGCTGTGTCTTTGCTTCATGGTTCCTTCCGGAGGACATCTGAATTTGAATTCCCCCCTTTTTTTTCTGTCAACTAGTATTGATTCAGTAGGTTTCAGCTAACTATGTCATTCACATTGTTGTAAGATGGCTATTGAAGATTAGGCAAGTGATATTCATACCCATCTATGTTTAAATCGTCAATGGAGACTTATGCAAATGAAGGTTCTATCTTATAACAGTTTGAGCTTGAACATTTTATTGGATTTTCTTTTTGCAACCCACTGAGTTTTCAAAATGCCAGAGTTTTCTGCTCCCTGGATGCCTGCTTCTTTTGAGTACTGGACAGCTCCACTTACATATTCTGCTCAAAGTCAGAATATGGGCATCTAAAAATATCTCAGTCATCACTGCATTGGCATAACAGATTCTGTTGTTGCATTACAGATTCTCTGTCAAAAGAATAGTTTCAAGAGACAGGTTTAATGTGAAATAACTCTGAGCTTTCATCTCCTCTTTCTCTATTTCTCTCTCTCTGAATAGAGATGCTCTTTTTGAAAGATCTGTTTATGGTAAAATAGTAGGAGGGTGTGTGGATAACAGTTCTGCCTGGAATTATAAAGCATGGTTTGACTTAGCATGTGCAAAGGCATCAGTGCCTGATATAATGTCTGATACATAGCAGGTGCTCAAAATACATTGGAGGAAAGCTGGAGAGGAAGTAAGTTACATAGTCTCTAGGCTTCAGTTTCTCCACTTTGCTTTAGTGAACTTCACTGAGCATCTGCAATGTGGAAAGCATTCTTCGAGGCACAGCTGAATTTCATTCATTCACTTATTCATTTACCCATTCCCTGAGTACCACTTGGCTTTGCTGCCTTTCCCATTTGCATGTGAGGTTTCAACTCTGACTGTCAGTTCAGAATCTCATCACTCACCCCAATATTTTCCAATAGCAAAGTGCTGCTCTTATCACTAGCATTCATCACAATACATTTGCTATCAACATTTGACAGAAAATTTCTCATATCTGTTTCCCATGGCGTCACATAGAATCTCTGCAATCACCAGGGAAAGACAATCCTCCAGTAGCTTCTCCTATAGGCTATAGTGACTCATATCCTCTCAACTTTACCTAAACCCTGGAGAGCTCTCTGGGACAGGTGCAAAGGCAGACTGTCCTGTACTGGATCAAGTTCATTGAACTGTATCTTGATATTACCCAGAGAATAACTCACCAACTAGGAAGTCACTATATTGCTTATCAGATCATGTTCAAGTCAATACACCTTCCAAAAGCATAATACTTGACAGAGAATAGGCACTCAACACACTCTTGATGAATGAATGAATGCACAGAGAATGAATGAATAAACTGGGCACAGATTTTTTCAAGTGAAACAGAGACCTAAGATTTCCTGTCAGTCAATCTCTTTTCCATCAACAAATCTTACTCTCTCAATGACCTAAATGCACACAGCTCTTTTGTTTTGATTTGAGGCAATAAATTCAGAACTCTGACAAGGCTCAGTGGCTCACATTTCTTGTGAGAGGAATTTGAGAGAAAATGCAGCAGACTTCCTTTACCTGCTGACAACAAAGCCCATGGAGACTCAAAAATATCAGATCTTAGGCTAGGCTCTGTGGCTCACACCTGTAATTCCAGCATTCTAGGAGGCTGAATGAGAGGCTCACTTGAGCCCAGGAGTTTGAGACCAGCCTGGACAATATAGCAAGACCTTATCTCCACAAAAAGTCACACACAAAAAAAATTAGTCGGGTGTGGTGGCACACTTGTAGTCCCAGGTACTCGAGAGGCTGAGGCGGAAGGATTACCTGAGCCCAGGATGTCGAGGCTGCAGTGAGCTGTGATTGCACCACTGCGCTCCAGCTTGGGTGACAGACAAAAACTTGGAGACGCGAGAGGGACAAATATATGTACTTTTTTATTGTAATAGGAGAGGAGAAAACTTAAGTATGGTGGAAAGGCTCTTTATTTGTCAGAGGAAACCCTGGGAAAATCAATGAGAACCATGCTATTTTCTTTCCAGGGCACACATCTTCAGTCAAATTCTGGGGTACCAATTTTGTTCTATGTTGGTTATGGAATAATAGCAACATTTTTATTTTTTATAGTGACAGGGTTGATTTATTTTTTGTCACTCTGTCACCCAGGCTGGAGTGCAGTGGCATGAGCATAGCTCACTGCAACCTCAAATTCCTGGATTCAAATGATTCTTCCACCTTAGCCTTCCCAGTAGCTAGTACTACAGGTAGGTACTACCATGCTCAGTTAATTTTTTTTTTTGAGAGAGAGAGATAGGGCTTGGCCCTGTTGCCCAGGCTGGTCTAGAATTCCTGGCCTCAAGCACTCCTCCCACATCATCAGTGCCCTCTCTCCACCCAAAGTTCTGGGATTGTATGTGTGAGCCACCATGTTCAACCAACACTTTTTAATTGTATGTTTTTATGCTCCATATAGATCTTACCGTTGGGGATTTGGATTGTCTCTGGTTTTTCCCAGTTACAAGCTCATGTTACAGTGAACAGTTCCTTATATGCAGATCCTTATACACTTGGATGTCTATAAGATAGATTCCTTAAAGTAGAATTGCTTGCTAAAGGAGAATCACATTTAAAATTTTGACAAGTACTGCTCATTACTCTCTGAAAAGATGAATCGTTTGCATGTGGATTTCAGCATCATGAGATAAAAGTGTTCTTCTCCTTCACCTGTCAACACTGAATATTAAAAACATATGCTTTTGCAAGTTTAACATGTGAAAAAATGTATTTTCTTGTGTTATTTTGCATTTCAGTTAATCCTTGAGAAACTAAGCCTTTTTTTCTTGTTTCTTAGTCATTCATGTATCTGCTTTTGTGACTTGCCCAACTCTCCTTTTCCTCGGGGTCACCTTGTTAACATATCTTTTAATTGATATATTGTAAATAGATTCTCCAGATCTCTTATGTGTTTTTAGCCTATAGGGGGAACATCACAACTTACAGAGGTTAAACTCCCATGTGCTCGAATGTGCCAGTCTTTTTTGCAGCACCTAGATTTGGAGTTCTGTGCATGTAAAAAATGCAGAAGGGAAGTCACCAACCTGTCATGTTCTGACACAAAATCCGCTTTATCCTCAGGACCACAGGTTCTTTATTAGACTCAAACTCTCTATCAGCCTAGAGCAGGCAAATTCTTTTTGTGTTACTTCTTTTTTTCTTTTTTCAGCCCAGTCTTGATTATTAAAGTCTTAGACAATGTCCAGCCTGCCATCTTACTCTCTCAGCATCTTTCACATGGGTCTTCCCTCTCCACTTCTTTCCGATTCTACTTCTTTTCACTTCTTTTGACTATTCCTGGCTTGGGAGGATCAATGGAGCAGGTAAACTTCCAGGAGCTGGTGCCATCATCTGGTTTCTGGTCACTTCTCTGCCAGTCCCTTTGTTTGGTACTGGCACTAATGATGCTGGTTCTGTCTCTGACTAGGTATTATGTGTATTGCTGGGACCAGTACAGTGGGGAGGAGGAAAGTAAGTGTCTAAATTGTTAAACTGGTGTAGTGGGTTGGGAGTATTTTCTGCTGATATGGAAGGATCTGAAAAAGGCATGGTTCACAAGCAGCAAGCTTCTTCTGCCTTCTGGCATGAAGGACCTCCTTGGAGACAGTTACTGTTCCTTTGGGTCCTTGACACACTCCTTATGAGAAATGTCTTGTGGCCCTTTCCCACAGACAGACCTCAAGCTCTGTCAGCAGAGCTTCTAAGAATGAGTGGCCCTCTTTGGTAAGCCCCACTCCCCTCAAGAGCCATAAGAAACTTGGACAAGGATGCTTCTGCTCTCTCAGTTACTCTAAAACATTGTCTTGTCTCATCCTACAAGTGTGGTGTACTTTGACAAGCCTCTTATCTCCAAAGTCAGAGATGTTTTCTATGTGTCCTCTGTGGAGGATGTGGGTAGGGGAGAATTAACACCTTATCAACTGAGCTTTATTCAAGAGAATAATTCCTCCTCCTTCTCCCTATATAATATAGGGGCTTGGAAAGGATGGTGTCCCGTGCAGTTTTTGGAGAGAACCACTGTAGAGGAACGAAAATGTTCAGAGATGCATTTTTGCTCCTTTTGTCTGTCAGTTCCACAATGCCTGCCCAGAGTATCTGTGATACTATGACTTTCAGCAAGAATGGACTGATTATTAGAATAATGATAAAGATAATATTCACTTATTAAGTATTTCTGGAGTTCTCCATTCAGTGTGGTGGAGAAAGAACCCAGCAGACTGACCTGTGCAAACAACAGCTATAAACTCCCAGCAAAATATTAAAAGACAAAAGAGACCCAAAGATTATGGACAGCCAACGAAGGCAGGTGGATTTTAGATGGCAACTAAAACTTGGAAGAAGAAATCAATAGAGCATGAGTGCTTCCATTTTGTTGCAACTTTTTCCCAGGAAGACAAAGTCATGGTGTGACACAGGATGGCTTAAGGAATAAGGGAAGACCTACCTACCATCTTTGTGGCCTGGAGAATTGAAGACAGAATCCAAGGTGGTGGTCCCAGCTTCCAGAAAGTGAAGAAGTAAGCTTAGAAAAGAAAATGATAGAATTGTAGAGCCCCAGGTTATACGTATAAACTCTGTCCAGATCTCCTGCTGACTCCTTGACCACACAAATGTGAGGCTGACTAAAAACATCCCAGCTTAGGGAAAAAAGGAGTCGAACTAAGATTTGAGCTAACATCTACCACCAATATCTTACTGGAAAGACTGCACAATTTGAGTTTAAGTTTACTGTCTGCTAAAACAAAAACATTAACACTCTTTGGAGGAATATAACAGAATCTAGAATCTCAAAATCATATAAGCATAATGGCTAGAACACCATCCAAAATTTCTCTATAAAACAGTGATAACAATAACTGCTTCTTGAGGGTGGTTGTGAGACTTAAACAAGATCATGTGTTTAGCACAGTGTTTATGAAGTGCCTGGCATGCCACTAATAGGTAAATCACAACCTGCGTCTTTTTAGCTCTGGGAGAGATATCACAGGAAAGACTTGCAGGAGGTTGCCAAATACCTTAGAGTACCATTATAAAGACTAAATGAAGTAACATGCATAATGTAATCAGGACACGATTTGGTATGATGTAGTAATAAGAATTAAGTAATTAGATAAATAGATAATTTTTTATTAGATAAATAGATAATTCGGTGGGAGAAAGCAGGAAGTCAAGAAAAAACTAAAATCCTTTTGATGCTACATCATCAGGTAACATTACATTACATCAGTTAACGTTGTGAGTTGGAAGAGACAGCACATCTGTCATCATCAGCACAGTTAGGCTCCATAATCCTAGGAATAAGGGAAAGGCATACGTTGACAGGGAGACTGGCACTCAGGTTACCTGTCAAGGTTGCCAATGGGTTAGCCAGAGAAAGGAAGAAAAATAATTTTTAAGAAAGTGAATAAAATTAGCCAAATGTGGAAACAACAGAAGCCAAGAAGCCAGTCCAAAAAGTACTAAGAAGATACAAAACCACACTCTGGTAGATACATATCAGGACTGGAATAACCACAAGAGCAAAACCTGGCTAGGGCCAAGGCTGTGAGTTTTGGAAGATGGGTTTGAATCATGTCCACAGGTTGCTGCCAAATTTCCCTCTGATTGTGGACACATTTTGCCTATTCTTGAAGGACCCCTTAGTTCTGCAACCCAGGTTTTTTATTTCTTTATTCCCTCAAAAGGAGAGCACTTCAGAGACTGACTTAAGGTTTACCATCACCCTCGATGGGTAAAAGGGAAAAACACAATGGTTAACCAATAGAGTGGGGAAGCCTGCCTCTTCTAAGAGAAGAAGCATCACTTTCGCAATTTAGCACCGAGACCAGCATAAGGCAAAGTTTACTTTCTCTCCAATATTGTCTACCTGCATTACACAACAAAGCTGTTGATAAAACTTAGTGTGGATAAGTGAGTTTCTTCATCTTCCTGATCAGTGTTAGATCAAAGTTTTACTGCTATGTTTAGAGACACCACAAGAATGCAAAATCTTGGCAAAGATCATTTTGTTTCCATTGAACTGCAACATCACAACCATAGGAGTATCCCAGAAATCAAATCTCTCCCTTGAGACTAATGAAATTCTTATTTTGTAATTGTAGGTTGGTGACAAGCTGAAGAGTAATGTTACCTGATGATGTAGCATCAAAAGAATATTCGTTTTTTTTTCTCGTCTTCCTGCTTTCCCTTACCAAGTTACCTATTTATCTAATTACAAAATAACCTATTTATCTAATTACCTGATTATTATTATTGCATCTTACCAAATAGTGTCCTGATTATATTACAAATGCTACTTTATTTAGTCTTCATTGCAGTACTCTAAGGCAGGTACCATTGTTACCAACCTCATTCTACAAATGGAGAAACTGAAGCATAAAGAAATCAAGCTGTGTTTGAAGTCTGCACAACTAGTAAGCACAGAGTCAGGATCCAAATGCAGCAACATGGATTCAGAGTTGGTGATTTAACCATTATTCTCTGCTGTCCCCACGTGGTAACCCCATAGCAGGTATTCACTAACTGAGGGCAATTATAACAATAATGGCAATTATATCTTCACCCCATATTGAAGGCAATTCTATAATGCATTGTCAATTTATTCATTTAACTAGCAGATTATGCAAATGTGTTGAGAGCTTGAACAATGCAACTGTGCTTACAAAAATGTGACAAATAATTGAAATAATTTATCTCTACACACACTTCTCCAATACCTCTAGTTCATTGTAGCAGCAGCACCTGGTGCCTAGTGGGTGTTGAGTGAATGCTTATTAATTTGTAGTTCACCCTGGTCTTAGAACATAATGATATAAATATTATTGCAATTATTATGGATGAGAATTCTTTATCTGTGTACAGATTAAACTTTCCAAAGTCTAGCAAATTCCAAATTCTGCAGCAAGATAGGTAGAGATGCGAGAGCAATTAGCTCTGTTGGCCTCATAATAGTTCAAGACGTTTATTCAGTCTTTGAGGACCAGCATTTTCCACAAAATTTGTTAAGAGATTTCTGCCTCTCAGTCTTGTTCTCAAGTTTGCCCAGCTCAGAAATTTGACAAGCAAAATAAAAGCCACCACTTGCCCATGCCTGCCATCACCACTTGATATGGTCAGCCTTCAGGACCTGCATTAACTTCTGTTAGAGCGAGCTTGCAGAACTAGGACCAAAATAATCACTAATGCACAGTGTACCAGGCCGCAGTGTTCCAGCCCCCCTTCCCTTTCATGTTAAATTCACTGCCTTAACTAAGTGGCCCTTTGCAAAGCCAGCTTTGTGACTAATGGGCCTTTGATCAGGTTTTGCTTCCTGACAGCTGTACATATAAATGAATGGTTATCCCAATTAAGTAATGAACATCGATTCTTCCTACCCTCTGACTGCAAAGGGTCCCTTCATCTCAAAGCACTGCCATTGTTCTGATGCCACAAATAATATTTCTCATTTGGAAGAGCTCTGCTTGTGGACTAGAGGATGTGCGGTTCAGGGCATACTGGAGAAAAAGAACAAGGCTTGAAAAAAGTGGTGAGAACAGATTTTCTAGACTCTATTAGCATGCTCTAGTGTGGGCAAGAAAACTATAATTTTTTTTACTACCTGCAATTACTAGTGTGCCAGGTAATTTACATACATTATTTCATTTTATCTGCACTTCAGTCTTATGAATTAAGTTATCAATTGCTCCACTATACAGAGAAGGAAAATGAAGCTAGATCCTAAATGACCTATGTGTGGTTATGTGATTTGGCAGTGGCTGGGTCACAATTCAAATAGCCTGATTCCATGTTCTGTGTGACTCCAAAGTTTTATTTCCCCAACACTCTGGATGATCATTATCTCTTTCTCATACACTAGAAATTGTGCTGTGTTTGAGCTCTAGTCTGTTTCCTACTAGCTCTGTGGCCTTGAATAAATTCTGTGTCCCTTTTAATCTGGAGCTCTTCACCTGCAGAATCGAGATCCAACAGCGCACCTTCTCTGTTTACTTGACAAGGTTGTTGTGAACCAGATTTGCACATGATAATGTACTATACTAAATGTGGTGGGTAATTGTCATGATTATACACAGACTTTGTGGCTGTCTCTGCTCCATTCTGACGCTTTGTTGGCTCCCTTTTCTGACTCTTCAAAAGCAACACTTGGACCTGCTTTGCTAATGACAAATTTGTTTTCATTATTAGGGACGATTCTGTCTTGAAGTTGGAACAGAAATGGCAATCAAACGTGCTTTTATGGGAATTTCAAAGATTCACTTTCTTTCTCGGGGAAAGAAGAAAAAGGAGCTAATGGAACAACAATTAAATCCATAGTATAAAAACAAATGTTGCTAAGGCACAGATGATATCATGCAATGGTTGGAATTTCTCCTGTTTTCTCATGCTTGTGGAGCAAGGACAGCCTTCTGGAATCCCATGCCAGCTGTCAGCGCCTGTTCCAGAGGCTGCCACTCCCAAACGTCTCTTTGGCAAATTTCTCTCTTCAACCCAAACCTGTTGTACTTAGCTCCTAGCAGATCCCAGGAAACCGTGAGGGGGCCTGGTCATGCTTCAGCCATCAGGGGGCTCATGCGGTGTCAGAGGGGTCTTGAACCATGTGGTAATTTCCTGGAATGGAGACTCATTGATTATGTAACAGGGACCATTATCTGAGCCGTCTGTGTCCCTACAGATTATCCACCCAGCCTCTCCAATGCCAAGTGAGTTAACACACCTCCAGGAGACAAGAAGAAATAGTAGCCTGTCTGAGTGTCTTCTTACCTGTGACATTAAAATCCCTGTGGATTCAGTCATAAAGAAGGACAAAATTATGAACTTTGCAGCAACTTGGATGGACTTAGAGTCTGTAATACTTAGTGATCTATCACAGAAACAAAGAACTGAGGACCACATGTTCTCACTCATAAGCTGATTCTGAACAATTATCATAATACTATAAGAAAGGGATTGGCAGTAGTGGGAAATGGCCAGGGAAGGGAGCGGAGGGCAGACCTCATCAATAAGGACACCTGATCTCAAACAAGGTGAAGTGAGAATCAAAGTGAGGCCCAAACTTTACCTGCAAAATGACCATTAGTATACCTAACCCTGAATTGTACCCCACAACTTTAAAATAAAAATAAAATAAAATAAAATCCTGGTGTATTTTCAGAAGAAAAGCTGATCAGGGGCATCAGGCTAAAGCATTGCTAATAGCTGGCCATGCAGGTACAAGATCTAACCTTAGGACAAAGATGCCCATATTGAGCAAGAGATTTCCCAGGGATCAAAAACCTCCTATAAGAAAAACAGTTTGACAGTTCCTCAGAAAGTTGGACATGGAATTATCATGTGACCCAGCAATTCTACTCCTGGGGACATACCCAAATAAATTAAAAACAGGCTCTTAAACAAATCTTGGCATACAAATGCTCAAATACACAATGATCAAAAAGTGAAAACAACCCAAATGTCCATCAATGGATAAAAAGATATATAAATTGTGACATATCAATACAATGAAATATCATTGAGCCATACAAGGAATGTAGCACTGATTTATGATACAAAGTGGATAAGCCTTTCAAATATTATGCTACGTATAAAAAAGCTAGACACAAAAGGTCACATATTGTCTGACTCTATTTACATGAGATATTCAGAATAGGTAAGTTCATAGAAACAAAGCAAATTGGTATTCACCAGGGGCTGGGGGAATGGGAGAACGAGGAGAAACTGCTTAATTGGTAAGAGGCATTATTGTGAAGTGATGAAATGTTTTGGAACTAGATAAAGGTGGCAGTTGTACAACATTATGAATGTACTGAATGCCACTGAATTATTGACTTTAAAATGGTTAATTTTATGTTATCATTATTTTTTAAAAATGCATGACTAAAATCTGCAACTTCCTCTAAAATGCATAAAAATAAAGATGAACTGATGAATAAACAGGTATAAATATGTGATAAAACAAAAAAGCAAAATTCTAGTTGTAGAACCTATGTGGTAGATCCATGGGTAACTGCTAGTAAAGTCAATGTTTCAGTGTATCTGAAAATTTTCATGATAAAATGTTAGGATTTTAGGAACATCATAAAACCTGGTCCTTATCTCAGCAAGCCACTGGAAAAGAAGTACCAAATTCCTGCACTGCAATGTGAGTGTTCTGGTCTTGGTCCTGGCCAGAACATATTTGGGAGCTTGTTAGGATAAATATGCTAGGGTTTGTCCGCTACATGCAATCCACACTACCCCTCCTCATCCACACTTATCTCATCATCTGCAGAGAATGCCATGTTTTCATGATAATAACTACAAGAAAAAGAATGATTTATTTTCACAGTAAGCCACAACTGTATGTAACTGCTTTTTGCTGAGTCAATTCCTACTTCTTGTTCTCTTTTTTGTGGACTTTTACTTTGGTGGGCTTTTTAATTTAAATTTCTATGGGAACCAATTAGAACAAAATCTTGGGAGCCAATTGGAAAATAGGACATGTGAATGAAGTAAGTTTGTCATGCCTATGCTAACCAGTTAAGAGATAGGACATGCAAATGAGCAAACCAGGTAACCCAATCAATGTACAACATGTAGGCAACATCTGGGAAAGTGATGTAAACTCTGGAAGTGCCCAGCCTATTGGGAAACAGGGGAGGGATTTGCATTTTAGGGCTTAAATACTCTGGCTGAAGCTGCCTTGGTGTGCCTGCTCATCTGAGGGACACCTGTTCTTGCAAGAGCATTATTTAAAAATGCTGCTTCACTGTACTAATCTCTGAGTCTCCTTGCTATTTTTGGACAACCCAGTCTTGGGGGGAGGTATCCCCTGACCCCCATTTATAGCATAACTGACTCACACACCTCTGCAATCTGCTAGATACTGTACCTGGTGATGTGCATTTGTGAGATGCATGTTGTAAGGATGAGAAAAATCAGATGCAAAAGAATACATATGGAACACTGCTGGGCCTGCAGGTCTGTGTGGAGCCACGGACACGGGTCTCCGTTCCGCAGGATGGTGTTTGTTAAAGTTGTCAAGAATAAGGCCTACTTTAAGAGATACCAAGTGAAATTTAGAAGACGACGAGAGGGTAAAACGGATTACTTTGCTCAGAAACGCTTGGTGATGCAGGATAAAAATAAATACAACACACCCAAATACAGGATGACAGTTTGTGTAACAAACAGAGATATCATCTGTCAGATTGCTTATGCCCTATAGAAGGGGATGTGATAGTCTGCGCAGCTTATGCATACAAACTACCAAAATATGGTGTAAAAGTTGGCCTGACAAATTATGCTGCAGCATATTGTACTGACCTGCTGCTGGCCCACAGGCTCCTCAATTTGTCTGGCATGGACAAGACCTATGAAGGCCAAGTGGAGGTGACTGGAGATGAATACAAAGTAGAAAGCATTGGTGGCAAGGCCAGTGCTTTCACCTGCTATTTGGATGCAGGCCTTGCCAGAAATATCACTGGCAATAAAGTTTTTGGAGCCCTGAAGGGAGCTGTGGATGGCGGCTTGTCTATCCCTCACAGTACCAAGCGATTCCCTGGTTATGATTCTGAAAGCAAGGGGTTTAATGCAGAAGTACATCGGAAGCACATCATGGGCCAGAACGTTGCAGATTATATGTGTTACCTAAAGGAAGACGATGAAGATGCTTACAAGAAGCAGTTCTATCAGTACATAAAGAACAGCGTGACTCCAGACATGGAGGAGATGTACAAGAAAGCTCACACAGCTATACAGGAGAATCCTGTATATGAGAAGAAGCCCAAGAAAGAAGTGAAGAAGAAGAGGTGGAATTGTCTCAAAATGTCCCTTGCCCAGAAGAAAGATCGGGTAGCTCAAAAGAAGGCGAGCTTCCTCAGAGCTCAGGAGCGGGCTGCTGAGAGTTGAACCAGTTTTCTATGAGGATTTTTCAGATAAAGACAATAAACATTGACCAAGCAAAAAAAAAAAAAAAAAAAGAATACATATGTATATGCTTCCTATAAGTATACTGTACATAAAGTAGAAAAAGAATTTATGCAGTTTCAAAAGGAGGATAAAACTACCTTTGGGGTAGTTCATTGGAAAAGCCTATGGGGGGGTTCTGGGGTACTATGCTGGTACATTTTTGTTTCTTGATCTAGTGTTGATTATATCAGTGTGCTAACATGAAAATTCATTGAACTGTACTATGTGCATCTTTCTATATGTACACTATATATCAGTAAAAGTTAAAAAAAACTAATTTAATTAAGTAAAATTAATCAGTAAACCCAAAAGCTGGTTTGTATAAAGGATTAATTAAAAAGATAAAGACGGAGGAAACACAAACAAGTATTAATAAGAATAAGAGATGTAACTACCAATATAGAGAGAGTTAACATTTTATGATAGAATACCTTATACAGATTTATCCCAACAGTCTCGAAAATTTTGCTGACATGAATGCTTTTCTAAAAAAATGACTAAAACCTAGGTCGCAAGGGAACAGCAGCCAATCACAGACGCTGCTGCTGTCTGCAGTCTGAACAATAGGGGAATTCACAAATCCCTCTTCTCTTGCTAGAGGGCCCAGCAGCATGCACTCAGACGACCAATTCCTGAATGGCTGGAGGCCACTATGAATTGCAGGCCCCTTGTTCTACAGAAACTACTAAAATTTTGCCATAGAAAGAAGGTGGTGGAAGTCACTGTGGTCAGAGTCTAAAGCCATTTCTTATGAAACTGCAGAGAGATGGGACATGTCCTTCTCTTGGTTGCCTTTCCTAGGCCAGGTGATGACTAGGAAAGGTGAGGATGGCTCAAACCTATTGAACATGTGTGATGTTGCATTAGGAGATGCACACAGTATTTTTGTTATAATAGGTGTCCATTTGTTTAAAAATAAGAAACCACTCTTTGTTTACAGGTGGTTGGAAATGTAATTTTTGTCTTAATTAGATTTTTAAAAGAAAATCAACCCAGTCAACAACGAAAGGAAGAAATTCAACAAACACTAAGTTTGAAAAATAATCCATTAACAGCTGGGCAGAATATCACTTTTTCTTTTAGCGAGAGGCTCCCCACAGATACTAACTTTATACCCCAAGGTAAAAAAGAAACCTCAAGTAGGAAGAGATGGGTGAGAGAATTAGACATTGCAGAGTGAATCAGAAGGACCAAAGAGAAGCAAAGTTTATGAGGTTGAGCAACTTGAATTTTCTTGGTAACTTTAGACAGGGAGTTTTTCCAATGTAAGCAAAAGTTAGCCTGGAAATGCGTGCAGAAGGAAGGAGAGAAGGGATCCTTCCTTGGAATGGTGGTGGGGGAGGCTTTTGTATGGTAGTGTTAAGAAGGAGTTTCTATTTCGAATATGAAGTCAGATAGAAGCTTGTTTGTTTAAGGTGAGAAACTATTTGTAGGCTGAAGGGAAGGATGAAATTGAAAATGCTAAAAATACAAACGATTTTTAAAAAAGAATTACAAAAAAATCAATGGAGTAAAATCATAGACTCAGGAAGGTGAGGTGATATGAATTCAAGGGGAAGGTTTGGCTTTGGAGAGAAGGCAGATAATGGAACTGCCATATCTTCTGTAGTGGGTGAATGGTGGCCCCCAAAAGGAATCCCTTTCCAGTACTTGTGAATGTGATCTTATTTGGAACTAATATCTGCCTTTGCAGAAATAATTAAGGATTCCCAGATGAGATTATTCTGGATTTAGGGTGTACCCTAAATCTAATAACTGGTATTCTTTTTTTTTTTTTTTTTTGAGTTGGAGTCTCACTCTGTCGCCCAGACTGGAGTGCAGTGGCCGCTCCCGGCCACCACAATCTCGCCTGCTGGGCTCCGGCGATCCTTCCGCCTCAGCCTTCCAAGTAGCTGGAATTACAGGCATGCGCTACCACGCCCGGCTGATTTTTTGATTTATTGTAGAGATGAGGTCTCGCTGCCCAGGCGGGTCTCGAACCCGCGGGCTCAGGCAATCCACTCACCTCAGCCTCCCAAAGGCGCGGGATTACAGGCTGAGCCACCGAGCCCGGCTATAACTGGTATTCTTATAAGAGAAAAGTGAGAGAGATTTGAGACACATAAACACAGAGAAGACACATGGGACAAAAGGCCAGGGGAAGTTGGAGATAGAGACTGAAGTCACATAGCCCCAAATCAAAGAATGCCTGGAGCCACTAGAGGCTGGAAGAAGCAAGGGACAATTCTTCTCTAGTGCCTTTTCTCCTAAAGGAAGGAAGGTCCTGTTACCAACTTCATTTCTGGATTTTGATCTCCAGAATTGTGAGAGCATAATTTCTGGGTCCTTCCTTCCTTCCTTCCTTCCTTCCTTCATTCCTTCCTTCCTTTCGGGGGGAGGATGAGGGTGACAGGGTCTCTCTGCATTATCCATGCTGGCGTGCAGTGATACAATCGTAGCTCACTGCAACCTCTAATTCCTGGGCTCAAGTGATCCTTCCACCTCAGCCTCTCAAGTAGTTAGGACTACAGGCATGCACCACCACACTTGGTCAGTTTTTATTTTATTTTTTGTAGTGATGGGGTCTTGCTATGTTGCCCAGGCTGAAATTTCTATTTTTAAAGCCATCTAGTTTGTAATAATTTGTTATGGAAACTAATTAGGAAGCTGATATACCCTCCAAACCCCAGGCCAAAAACTGATCCAATAACATGAGCAAATCAAGATACACTGGCATGATTCAGAGATGTTTCCTCACTCAATGATTTGGTGAGAAGAAAAGTCCAGTCAGCATAGTAAAACCTTGTCCCTGGAGCACCCACGGCTGTATCAACCTCAAACTTTAATGTGCCCTTCATGATCAAGGTTCAGTGTCCTTTCAGCCTTCACTTTCCATTGCTTTAGGTGGCATTTTCCATTGTGCCTCTGACTCTGTATCCCAGTCACTTTAAATTCAAAGCATTGAATCTGCTAGTCTCTCTCTCCAAGCCATGTAGTTTTATATGAAAAATCCAATTCAACAGGTCATGAAGAAATGGTACAAGATAATGATATAAACTTTGCTGCCTGAGTTTCTTTAAAAAAACTGTTTGGTTTCACCTACACAAATGCTTATTTTCATGGTCGGTCTAACTCATGGCTGATTCCTCCCACTTAAGTTCAAGTTCCTCAATTCCTCATGACTTAATGTCTCACCAATTAAAGCATAACAAGATGCTAAGAATCTCTCATTTGAATCATTTTAGCTCCCTAACTAAGATTCAGAGAATGGCGATGTTAACTCTATATATTCAATTCATTAAGAAATTCCCATTCTAGAATCACTGTAAATCATCCAGATTCCAAAGGGCTTTAGAAAGAAATACATGATAGAGGAACACGTGCATGCATTCACTCCACATTTATTTAATACCTACTCTCTATCAGGTATTTTGCCAGGTGTCAGAAATATATGTATGAATGAGAGAAAGCAGTGTGACCTTCAAAGAGCTCAGTATCTCATGTGTAGTTGGGAGAAAGTCATCTCATTGAGCAACGTGATGCAATGTGATAAAGATTATCTTGTGGTGTCAACAGTACAGCTAAAGAGTCTTGTAAATGAGTGTTTATGGATAGAGGGTAAGGGTATGTACTAGACAATCTCTGCCCTCTCACCTGCCCTGGACCCACTCTCCAACCTCTTCCACCTACTCTGTGCTCTGTGCTCAGGTTAGTGACCTCTATGGATTTCATCCCCTGGACACTCATGTATTCTGGTTTCCAGATGGTTTTAGTCAATGGAAGATAAGAACAGGACATGAAAGGGTGGAGGAAAAGCAGCTCCCTTCCCACCACACTGCCAGTTGTCTGGGACTGTGCCACTCTGGGTGAGGCCACCGCTCTGCCTGGAGGTCTCTCCTATAAGTCTGGTCATATCCCAGCAACTGTTTTCCCTTTCCTGCTTCCAGAAGCAGCCTTGGGCTGCTTCACTATCCCATCTTGGTTTCCTTTAACCCTGCCCATACCTAAATAGTCGCATCATTCGACATCCTTTAACCACTCGTTGGATCGTGACATCTGTTTCCTGCTGGAACCCCAATGGATACTCGGGTCAAAGGATGCTTCCCAGAGTGGGTGACCTTTGAACTATGTCTTGATGAATGAATAAGGTTTTACCAGGTGCTTATAGATGGGGTGGGATCTTCCAGGATGAGGTAAGAGAATGGGCCAGAGTTGGTGGCTCAGCTTGTAATCCTAGCACTTTGGGAGGCTGAAGAGAGTGGATTGTTTGAGCCTGCACGTTCAAGACCAGCCTGGGCAACTTGGCAAGACCTCCTTTCTACAATAAATCAAAAATTAGCCGGGGGTGGTAGTGTGAGCCTGTAGTTCTGGCTACTTGGAAGGTTGAGGCGGAAGATTGCGGGAGCACAGCAGGTCGATGCTGAAGTGGCCGTGATTGTGCCACTACACTCCAACCTGGGTGACACAGTAAGACTCCAACTCAAAAAAAAAAAAAAACAACGAGAATGATGACGACTGGGAGGGGAGGGAGGCCCAGAGTGCACTGCACATTTGAAGACTAATAAGGAATACATATCTCATATAGAGCGATCTGCAGGGAATGGTGGCAAAGGAAACTGAAAAATTGAAAGGCTTTGGATGTCATGCTAAGGCTTTGGGGTTTTATCCTGGAAGTGATGAGAAATTCCATAAATGCTGATGACATTCCAATGCCTTGAATCTCTAGATCCCCAAGTCTTTCCAGGAAAACTGTTATTTCAGAAATGAGAAGCTGGTGTTGATCTCTGCTTTGAATTTTTTTCTTTATTGGTTTTGCACTCTTCCCTGCCTGGTGGTTAATCAAATTTACTCCCAGCCAGTGAGCTGAGTAAAGCTGTTGACTTAAAACAAATTAAATTACTTCAAAAGCTTGTTTTTCTCAATCCCAATTTATTGGGTCTTCTACTTATGTATTATGGAAAAAGGGAGTATTTCTCTTGAGAAATGTGACAGTTTCATTCAATGACAGAAAACTTAGATAAATGTGGTAGCCTTTCATAGATTCTTATAAAAGGGTGTGCTTGATCAGAGCTAAGATTCTTGGCTTATATCTTAGAAAGGGGGAAGAAAGAGGCCAAAGTAACACCTGGTAAAGCGTAGTTGAGGTATCATGTATGGGGATTGAGGAGAGACCATGAGGAAAAGCATGTGTAGAGGAAGAGAGAAAAGTTCAGGCCGGGCTCGGTGGCTCAGTCTGTAATCCCAGCACTTTGGGAGGCCGAGGTGAGTGGGTTGCCTGAGCCCATGGGTTCAAGACCCACCTGGGCAACTTGATGAGACCTCATCTCTACAATAAATAAAAAATTAGCCAGACGTGGTAGCGCGCGCCTGTAGTTCCAGCTACTTGGAAGGCTGAGGTGGAAGCATCATGGGAGCCCAGCAGGTCGAGGCTGCGGTGGCCGGGAGCGGCCATTGCACTCCAGTCTGGGTGACAGAGTGAGACTCCAACTCAAAAAGAAAAAAGAAAAGTTCAGAGCAGTGCTGTCCAATAGAGATATCATGTAAACCACAAATGCAAGGCACAGAAGCAATTTTAAATATTGTAGTCTACATTTATAAAAGGAAAAAGAGATGGAAACGGTCCAAGTGTCCATGGATGAATAAATGGATAAACAAAATGTGGTATTACATATAATGGGACATTATTCAACCTTAAAAAAGAAGGAAATTCTGACACATGCCACAATGTGAATAAACCTTGGTTATGCTAAGTAAAATAAGGCAATTTCAAAAAGACAAAGACTGTAAGCATCCACTCATATGAAGTACCTGAACTAGTCAAATTCATATAGAGAAAGCAGAATGATAGTTACCAGAGGCTGTGGGGAGAGGAGAGTTGTTTTTTAAAAGGAATAAAGTTTCAGTTTTGCAAAACGAAAAAAGTTCTGGATATTGGTAGTACAACAATGTGAATGTACTTAACACTATTGAATTGTACACCAAAAAATGGTTAAGATGATATAGGTCAAGTTATGTATATATTACATTTTTTAAAAAGTAAAATGAAACATAACATTAATTTTAATAATAGATTGTATTGAGCTCACTATATCCAGAACATCACTGTGTCAAAATACAAAACACTGTGTCAAAATACAAAAATACAAAAACAAAACAAATCTATTGAGATAGTCTACATTTTTTTTCACACTAAGCTGTTGAAATCTGGTGTGTATTTTCATATTCATGGCACATCTCAATTTGGACCAGTCACATTTCAAGTGCTAAGCAGACACTGATGGCTAATGGCTACATATTGGATGGCTCAGGTATAGAGCACTAAACAGAGCCAGGTGCTCATCTGGAGTTCTTCTTTTTCATACAAGTACACCAATGACTTGCCCAATGATGACATTTATTTTTCTGAGCCTTCTTCCTTTAGGAACTTGCTTTTGAGGCAATATAAGTACAAGGAATGGGATAAGATCTAAATTTTTTGAGCAGTACTGTGAGAGGGTGATCTGAAAGTCATCTTACAACCCTAAGTCAAAACAGATGAGAAGATTTTCATGGTCCCAGAAAAGAGATTTGTCGTTACAGTTCTGACCTTTGTTCTAGCTCTAACCTGTTGGTATATCAGTAAGGTGAGTTCATAGGCACAGGCATACCTTGTTTTATTGTGTTTCACTTTGCTAAGCTTTGCAGATATCCTGGTTTTTTTTTTAAACAAAAAATGGAAGATTTGAGGCAATCCTGCACCAAGTGAGTCTATTGGCACAATTTTCCTAACAACATGTGCCCACTTAATGTCTCTGTGTCATATTTTGGTGATTCTCACAATATTTTGAGTTTTTTCATTATTATTATATCTGCTATGATTGCTAGTAATCAGTGATCTATGGTGTTACTATGGTAATTGTTTTGGGGCACTATGAATTGTGCCTATATAAAATGGTAAGCTTAATTGAAAGTGTGTGCTCTTACTGCTCTACTGACTGACTGTTTCCCTGTCTCTTTCCTGTCCTTGGGCCTGCCTATTCCCTGAGACAAAACAATATTGAAATTAGGCCAATTAATAACTCTACAATGGCCTCTAGGTGTTCAAGTGAAAGGAAAAATGGCGCATCTCTCATTTTAAATCAGAAGTCAAAAATTATTAAGATTAGTGAGAAAGATATGTTGAAAGTTGTGATAGGCCAAAAGTTAAGCCTCTCATGCCAAACAGTAAAACAAGTTGTGAATGCAAAAGAAAAGTTCTTGGAGAAATTTAAGAAAACTAAACAGTCTTATTGTTGACATAGAAAAAGTGGTCTGGATAGAATATCAAATCAGCCACAGCAGTTTCTTAAGGCAAAGCCTAATCCAGAACAAGACACTAACTCTCTTCAATTCTGAGTACAGTTTTGAGAGAGAGAGAGGGGAGGAAGTTTCAGAAGAGAAGCTTAAAGTTAGCAGAGGTGGGTTCATGAGGTTTAAGAAGGAAAACCATTTCCATAACATAAAAGTGCAAGGTGAAGAAGCACTTGCTAATAGAGAAGCAGGAAGCAGCAGCAAGTTATCCAGAAGATATACCTAGGATAGCTGACAAACGTGGCTACATGGCTACACTAATAACAGATTTTAAAACAGCCTTCTAAGACTTTCAGAGCTACAGAGGAGAAGTCATTGCCTTGCTTCAAAGCTTGAAAGAACAGACTGACTCTCTTGTTAGGGGCTAATGAAGCTGGTGACTTTGAATTGAAGTCAATGCTCATTTTCAAGGGCCCTGAAAATCCTAGGACCCTTAAGAATTATGCTAAATCTACTTTTCTTTTACTCTATAAATGAAACAATAAAGCCTGGATGACAGTACATCTGTTTACATGTAATAGTACATGTTTATAGCATGGTTTCCCTTAATATTTTAAACCCACTGTTGAGACCTACTGCTCAGAAAAAAATATTTTTTTCAAAACATTACTCTTTTTAAATTTTTTATTTTAAAGATATAGGGTACAATTCAGGGTTAGATATACAAATGGTCATTGTACAGGCAAAGTTTGGGCCTCGCTCTGGTCCCCACTTCACCTGGTTTGAGATCAGGTATCCTTATTGATGAAGTGTACCTCCTTCTATTTCCCACTACTGCCAGTTCCTTTCTTGTAGTAGTATAATTGCTCAGGGTCTGCTTATGAGTGAGAACATGTGGTACTCAATTCTTTGTTTCTGTGGTAGATCACTGAGTATTACAGACTCTAAATCCATCCAAGTTAATGTGAAGCTCATAATTTTGCCCTCTTTTATGGCTGTGAAAACATTACTCTTTATTGACAATGCACGTAGTCATAAGAGCTCTGATGGAGATATACAAGGGGATTAATGTTGTCATGCCTGTTAACACAGTATCCATTCTTCAAACCATGGATTAAGCAGTAGGTTCAACTTTCAAGTCTTATTATTTAATAAATATATTTCATAAGACTATAGCTACCATAGATGGTGATTCCTCTTATGGATCTTAGCAAAGTAAATTGAAAACCTTCTAGAAGGAATTCTCCATTCTAGATGCCATTAAGAACTTTTGTGATTCATGGGAGGAGACCAAATGCCAACATTAACTGGAGTTTGGAAGAAGATAATTCCAATCCTCATGGGTAAATTTGAATGATTCAAGACTTCAGTGGAGGAAGCAACTGAAGATGTGGTAGAAATAGCAAAAGAATAGAATGAGAAGTGAAGCCTGAATGTGTGACAGAATTTCTGCAGTCTCATGACAAAAGTTGACCACATGTTTTCACTCATAAGTGGACCCTGAGCATTTACCATAATACTATAAGAAAGATTTCTTTCTGTAGTAACAAACTGCTGGCAAGAGATGGGGAAAGGATAGATATAACATCCTGTACAAGGACCACTTATGTACCTAATCCTGAATTGTACTCCACATCTTTAAAAAAGTCAAGCAGATGAGGAGTTGCTTCTTATAAAGGAGCAAATAAAGTGGTTTCTTGAGACAGAATCTACTCTTGGAAAAGATGCTGTGAACATCGTTGAAACGACAACAAAGTCTTTCTAATATTATATAAACTTGGTTGATTAAAGCAGTGACAGAGTTTGAGAGAATTGATTTCAATTTTGAATGAAGTTTTACTGTGGGTGAAATGCTATCAAACAGCATTGAATGCTACAAGAGAATTTTTTGTGAAAGGAAGAGTCAATTGATGTAATACACTTTCATCGTTGTCTTCTTTTAAGAAATGGCCACGGCCACTCTAACCTTCAGCACCCGCACCCCCACCCCCATCAGTCAGCAGTCATTAACACCGAAGCAAGGCTCTCCAGCAGCAAAAAAGATTACAGCTCACTGAAGAGTCAGATGACTGTTAGCATTTTTTATCAAGAAAGTATTTGTAAATTAAGGTATGTGCATTGTTTTTTCGATATAATGTTATTGCTCACTTAATAGACTACAGCATAGTTTAGACATAATTTTTACATGCACCAGAAAAACAAAAATGTCATGAGATTTGCTTTAACGGGATATTCACTTTATTGTGGTAGTCTGGAACTGAACCCACAATATCTTCAAGGTATACATGTATATAGACCCATCATTAGCTCTGTGACCTGGGATAAGTTTCATAACATTGCAGAGCCTGAGTTACTTTGTTGATGTGATAGAGATAAGGAGGGTGGCTATCTTTTATGACTGTCATGAGGATTAAATAAAAATGCATGCATAAAGCTTCTGTAAAAGTATCTGGCACATAGTGCCACTGTTAGCCACTATCGTGATCAGTATCACCATCATCGCCATTATTATTATTGCTGCAAATACAATTTAGCTATACAGTAGTGCTTCAGTGTTCTTTTAGACTGTTGATCATTCCCTCATCTAGTGTTATATTAGTTGATGGTCAAATGATTAAGGATGCAGACTCTGGAGCTAGACTACATGGGCTCAAATTGTAGTCCCTGCTACTTTCAAGTGGCATGAGACTCCCTTCTCTTGCTCAGTGTCTCCTCCTTTCCCCCTGGCTCTCATTCACAAGATCCCATCTACTCTCCAGAAAAATCTTTTTGTTTCGCAATTTTTAAATCCGTAAAGGGGAAATAATAATAATACAAACCAGATAGGACTGTTGTGAGGATGAAACAAAATAATGTAGGCAGAACACTTAAAACATTGCCCAGCACACCCTAGGCAAGTGGAAGTTGTTATTGTTAGGTGAAAGATTGGATATACAGCTGTGAATAGAGCAGAAACCATGCTTGCAGAAAAGCTAGAACTCAACCAATGAGACAATAACTACCAAGAAGTGTTATCACATGGGAAATCCTTCCAATGTCTTGCTTAAATATTTGTGCTGTAATTTAAAAGCCTCTTTTCCTCTCCTTAGTGGACTAAAGCTATAGTCTTTTTTTTTTTTTTTGGCAGACCACAAGTACCCGATTTCCCCTGGCTTGTCCATCCCCCAAAGGAGCATCTGGGCCCTGTTTCCTCCTTGAACTGCTGCCCACCATCTCCACTTAAATTAGGCTCAGATCAGAGTCCAGCTTCCAGTGGCCCCCAGTTTTCTAAAGCAGTGCTTCTTCTAATAAGTCCTTGGAGACAGCAAAAGTCAGTAAAGCTTCTAAAGAAACCCCACAGTTTTCAAGCCTGCTTAGGTAGAAAAATCTTGCTCCTAAGCACTGTTATTTCCCACGGGGTCAGGGTGGGCAAATGCATGCTGAGCTGCTGTGTGGTTGCCACTGGGCGCTCTTGGCCTTTGCACAAATCATTATTGAATGAACAAAAGAGATTAGCACTGAAGTAATTTATAGTGAGCCACGTAAGAGACCAGGAAAGCACAGATTAATCTCCAAATTGATGAGATACAAGAGAGGAGGAAATAAAAGAAAAATAAATTGTTGATAAAATTGTCCCCCCAGGAGGCAGAAACTGAAAAAGAAGTATTCTACAAATCTTATTTGATAGGGGTTGACATTTGGTAACCCCTACGCCCTATTTGAACTCCGTCCTTAAAGAACATGCATTTGGGAGACATTTACAGGGCAGTGAAAACCATTAAAAAAGTTCCTTTTTCCCTACTAACAAGTCTTGCTAATCCTCACCTTCCCAAGGACCTGAGTCCCACTCTGCCAGGCCTCAGCCTCAAATCCTACCCAAGAAAAGAGTTTACTTCTATGTTGTCTCTGTTGCAGGAGGAGAGGAAGACAGATGGGCTGCTGGGATTGAACTCCAGGGCTTGGGAATATTTCTAGGCTAGCTTCTTCTCTTGTGACCCCCTGGTCATGTTTCTCAGGTGCCCCGGTAAAGGATGGAGACTTCTTCTCTTCCCTTCTGTACTCCTTACTGAGATGGAAGCGGGAGGCTGCTGAACTTGGTTGTGTCCTGCCTGCCATTGACACAGTGGAGGGACCTGAGGAGCTGCAGGCTTGTCCTATGGAGGTGAAGACTGCCTGGCTCACCAGGACTCAAATACAAGCTTTAAAAAACAAAACAATGGCAGACACATGGATGAAGCTAGAGGTCATCCTCCTGAGTGTACCGACTCAGCAACAGAAAACCAGACACCTCATGTTCTCACTCATATGTGTGAGCTAAATGGTCACAAAGATGAAAATAATAGACACTGGGGACACCAATAAGAGGGGAGACAGGGTTCAGAAAATTACCTATGGGGTACAGTGTTCACTATCTGGGGAATGGGCCACCTGAGACCAATCTTCACCACTAAACAATATGCCCATGTAGCAAACATGCATGTGTGTACCCTTTGAATCCAAAATAAAAAGCAAACAAACAAAAATTACCAGTACCTTTTCATGGCTCCTAATTTAAGAAGAAAACAACCACAAAGAATCTAATGTGCATAAGGCTCTAGATAAATTGGTGTTTATCTGGACCACATTATTAATGGTTTTGGAAAATGGAAGTATGTTTCAGTGAAGAGTCAGGTAATAGGCATGAAAAGGCACAAGAATAATTATATACAAATATTTTTTCTCTTCAATAATACCAATGTTGAGAATTCATCCCCTCCAGAACATTTTTTTAAAAAGGAAGGAAAAAAATGCTTTGAGCACAGAAATATTCCTAAGTAGCACTGCAATTATGAAAAGACTAGAAGCAACTCAAATACATCCAACAATGGCTAAACAGATTACAGCATATTCATGTTAGGGATTAATTCATTTAATCTAGCCACAGCTGACAATCTATATGAAAATTGTACCAAAACATGGTAGATATTATGGAATCATACTGGGAAATAGAGTAAAACAAGTATATGTAGACTATGGTCATAAATGTGCCAAAAAATGTATACATGGACAAAGAGTGGGAGAAGGCACAGAGAAAAATCAGAGGAGCTAAGAGTGTGAGATTAGGAGAAGGTCTTAAAGAAAACACTTTGTAATGTTTCTGCAATGCATTTTCCCTAGTAACAGTAAAAAAAAGTAAATAGCATCAAAGCACAGGCATCAGAGTATTCATCTTGCCCCATATCTTTGGACTTCCCTGGGTTGCTTAAGTTAGATCTCAATCCATTTGCCGAGGCTCGCCACAGTACCACAGATGAATTCAGGTACTGTGATGGCCCCAAATATTGAACCCTGGCCACTTGAATGGCCACTTGAGCCCTCTTGCCTCTTAGTTGTGACCAGACTCAGATGTTTACCTTGTGTCATGGTAGGAGAAAGGTTGGAGAGGAGTGTCTTAGTTTTTGCAGAAGACAGAGGGTCTTTTCCTCTCCCCAGTTCCCAACCCCTGTCATTGCATGTTCCATGGCGCCTTGGGAGCTGGGCCCTGACCTCCTGCATAACAATATTCAGTAGTGCATCCAGCCGACTATGCCACTTCTGGCCAAATCCCAGCACGAAGTGCCTGGGACTCTTCCACCCTCATTATGCACAGCTGCTCAAAGCCAACTCTTAGGAAAGCAGAGCGCCCCTTCTGTGCTCCTTCTTTCTCCCCGTCTTCCCCTCATCTTGGAGAAGATGAACTAGATGCATTTCCCACGAATGCCAGAGTATATAAACATTCAGTATGACACACTCAGCAATATCAAAGCATCAAAAGATAGAAAGAATGAAGCATGGCAGGTGGGAGTGGGTGGAGGTGGTCCTGTGTCTTCAGACAACCAGGATACAAGCAAGTCTCTGACCAAGTACACTTTTGCTCAGTACATTAACTGGTACCAGAAACAACCATTACCCAACAGTACACACCAGCTCACTACTCTAAAACAACCTGCTGCTGTCTGCAGAAGCACTTTGCAGCGGAATCATTCTTCCTTCTCCCTTTTTAGCTTCAGTTGATCCAATGTTCACAGATAGCAAATTTCAGGGCTTACTTTTTAAAAAATTAAAAAAAAAACTTTCCTAAAGTTCAAAACAGGTATTGATGCTAAGAGACTTGCTTATTTGCCTTAGGCTGAGAGGCTGGATCAAATACAAGCCATAGTTTTTCATGCATGGACTGTGCTCACTGAACACTTGTAATGGTGACAATTGAGAGGTTAAATCATGTTGAATTTGGTGCTATTTACTACAGACAACACAGGCTGAGAACCACAGACACAAAAGTAACCCTCACCCTTAGAGGGCTGTAAATGCCCCTCCGAATTAAAAAGATACATGGCAAAGAAACAGAGATCCACATATCTACAAAAGAAACTTGGGAAAAAAACCCTTTAGGGAGTTCTTCCACTTGGGAAAGCTCTTCTGGGCTGAGATGTCTTTCTGCTAGGCAGCCCACTTTCAAGAATGAATAAGAATAAAAAAGAAAAAAAAAGAAAATATTCTCCACCTGCTGTTTATGTTTTTTACAATCAGCAGAGAAAATGCAAGTGCGTGTGGGCACGCTCCTGTACCTTCTTTGGAAAAGGAGGGCAGATTTCAAATGCACTTGCTAATTGTGTAAACCACTTCTCCCAGCCCCAATCCACACACGCATGCCCACCTCCCAGCCAAGCCCCCTCCCCAGCATTCCTTTCCCAGCTGCAGAGAAATCATAAAAAGCTACTCACATGCGGCAGCCTCAGCCTCCCTTTACCTCTTCCCAGCTTGTGCACGGGCTCTAGTCGCTGCTGCTGCTGCTGCTTTTCTTGTTGCAAATGAAACAAACCTTCATCGACAGAGATGGTTTTCCTCTGGGCTGCTTTGTCTGAGATTCCCCAGATGAACACGGACTCGTTTATTTCATTATCCAAGTTTGATAGCTCCCCTAACACAGGCAGGGCTTTGGGGCTGTTTGCTTCCACTGGCTGGGCTTCTGGTGAGAGAAACAACAGACCTGAAACTGACAACTGATCGCATCAAAACACTCCAGGGGATGGCAACCCAAGACTATGAAGTAACACATTAGCTTACAATGATACCGTACAAAGCCGTAGATCATCTGTCTACCATGAGCACTGTGAGCCTCACCAAGTTGAAGAGACATTATTTATGAACTCACAGCTTCCAGATTGGTCCAGGTAAAACCATATGGACATTACAAAGCATAGTGTCCTAGAAGGATTCTGTAATCCTCAGACATGTCCGACATTGTGGAAATCAATAAAGAGGCAATATCATTTGGTGGCTAAAGTTAAAGTCTTTTGACTAGACCAGAGCTTATTTAAGTTTAAATAGATTTAGGTACAAATGTGAGTTCCATCACTGACTAGCTGTGTGAATTTGGGCAAATTCTTTATCCTCTCTGAATCTCTTTCCTCACCTGCACACTATGGATAATAATACCCCATAGGAGAACTGTGAGAAGTGAGATGATATATATAAATGATCATATACAATGCATATCACATAGCAGTCACCCCATCAGAGACAGAAAGATCATCCTCTCTGTAGCAGTTCACTTAGGAATGCTTCATCTCAATGAAAGAGCTTGTAGTTTTATTATAAAATGTCAGGGTCATTCGAATGGTCTACATGGACCATAATTGTTTCCTCAGAGGAAACAGATTATGGTATGAGGTACTTTATAAATTCGGGGCAGCCCTACATTCCAGGTCTCTAGCAAGTAGGAATTCTGGGATTTTCAATTCTTAAATATGGAGTCACAAATTGTTCAAAATTTCTCGGCAAGAAAAAACACTGATTTCTACTACAGACAACTTGAGCTAAGAACCAGAGACACAAAAGTAACCCTCACCTCTAGAGGAATGTGAATACTCCTCCAAATTAAGGAGATCAATGGCAAAGGAACAGAGATCCATATCTACAAAAGAAACTTGGGAAAGAATCCTCTGGGGAGTTCTTTCACTCAGGAAAGCTCTTATGGGCTGAAGTATCTTTTCCTTAGAAATGGACTTGTGAGAACAGAAGGAGAATCTACTTTTACTCAAACACTTTATTCAAGAAGGCTGGGGTTACTCCTGACTGACAGATTTTGGCAAGGTGACCCTCAGTAGAGAAATCTGTGTTTACTTGAAAAAATAGAAGAGAGTGTGTTCGAGTGATGTAAACTCCACAGTATTAATGCCTGAGTAGACATCTGAAGCACTCTCATCTGAACTTCTCTTTTCCCAGTTGAGAATGCTGACTTCAGGGGCTGGTCCTTACTGACTCCTCTCCCACCTTCCACTATCCAAAAGCAGAAGAAGAAATCTAGTGCTGTGCCTCAACCCTAGGACAAGTACCTGTTGCTATTTTGAGGGATTCCTACCAGGATGAGGTAGTTTCAGTGGAGCCAGTGTAAACTAGACCCAGCGTTGGTACACGATAGCCTGGTCTACCATGCTTCATCTAATCCCACAAAGCATGCTAGATGGAGTGTGTGCTTCTGTGTCTCAGACACTGCTCTTTCACTGGATCAGGATGAGTTAATGAGTGCTAATACTCTTGACCAGAGATGTTGCTGGTAATATCTTCTTCCCTTCATATCTATGAAGGGAATTTAAGATATGAAGGAAAGACTGAAGAAAAGACAATCAACCAACTAAATTACACACTAATTCCTTCTAAGAGCTTAGAGAGTCTTAATAAATATCCCACAGACTTGGAAATACTATATTCTGAGGATGTATGCCAAGTTTTTGGCACACTATCTTCTACATTGTAAGCAATTAACAAATGTAGTAATTGATAATAATAATAATAATAATAATAACCACTAAGGAGGAAAATGAAGGAATTTCTGTAATTTGAGCTCATAGGTTGTACAAGGTCTCACGCCAACACATTACACATGCTGTTTTATTCAACTTTCACAACAACCATGGGAGAGAAACATTTTAATCCCCAATTTATGGGTGAGAAAACTGAGGCATAGGAACTGAAATGACAGAAGAGAATGCTCACAAAGTTCCACCACTACATTTGCCCAACTACCAGTATCTGCCTGTAGACTCTGCTTCCTCCCCTTACTGTAGATGAATTGTCCATTTCTTCATCTAAGGTCACCTCTTGGCTACTCAAGAACACCACTGCAGCAATATTTTCTTATTTTTTTCTTTCATTATCAATTTTTCCTTCTCTACTGATCATTCTCAACAGCTTTAAGCTATTTGTCTTCTATCTTAAACACACACACACACACACACTCACACACACAATTTCAGCTAATCTTATATCCACCTCCAACTCTTGCCCATTTTTGTATTTCCCTATAAATAAAAAATCCTCTCGAGTGGTGGAAACTCATTGTCTAAACTCTCCTTCTCTCTGAAACTCATGCTAATCTGGCTCTTACTGCCACCAATCCACCAAACTACTCTTGTCAAAGTCATTGATGACCTCCATATTGCTATTGTAAGTCTTTATCTTTGTCAACCTATGGCATTATTTGACACAGGTGGTCACTGTCCTCCTTCTTGAAACACTTCCTTCAGTTGGCTCTCAGGACAGCCCTGATTTTGTTTCTTCCTCACTGGCTGTCCCTTCTTAATCTCCCCTATTAGTGGTACCTTTCTTCTAGTTCCTGAAGAGTGTTAGGAGTTAGAAGACCCAGACTCTAAAGTCAGAGAGCCCAAGTTGGAATCCTGACTACATACACAAGATGTACAACCTTGGGAAAAACCTAATTCTTTCCCCTAGTTTCATCAGCTATAAACTAAAGATAATAATAATGCTTACCTTATGGGGCTGTCATATTTTAAATGAATTAATATTTGAAAATTTTTTAATTGAATTTTAAAAGATTTTTTTAGATAGTTTAAAATGTATTTTCAATGATTTTAAATGACTTAATATATGAAAGCACTTAGAAAAAGGTCTTGCACATAGCACTACCTGAACACCAACTATTGTTATAACCCACCTTTTAACTCTGAGCACCTGAGGCTTCTGTCCTCGAGTGACTGCTATTCTCTCAGTAATATCATTCTTTCATGACTTTAAAACACATCTACAGGTAGATTAAGTCTACAGTCTAGACTTTTCCCTAAAAGGTGACTCAATGGCCTAGTTAGTATTTATCTTAACTGTTTAATGGGTATCTCAGACTTGAGATATCCAAAAGCAAGCAGCTGTTTTTCTCAACGAGAAAAACTTACTCCTCCCCCAGTTTTCTTCATCTCAGTTAATGATATGTCCAGCCTTACAATCACTCAGGTAAAAAAGTTCGGTTATTCTTGACTTAAGTTTCCCTCACACCCAACATCCAGTGTGTCAGCATATCCGCATATTCCAATGGCACTACTTCTAGTTATGTTGAGAATTTGACCACCTTTCATTTTACTCATGGCTACTCACTTGGTCCAAGCTGCCATAATCTCTTGCATGGATCATTTCAATAGCCTCTTATCAATTTTGTATGCTTCCATCCCTTTCTTCATGCAGGCATCCTCAACACAGTGAAATCTTTTAAAACTTAAGACCAGATCATTCCACCCCTCTGCTCAAAACACTCCAACAGATTCCCATCTCAACCAGAAAAAAACAAAAACAAAAATGAAAAAAACAGTTCTGAGAATGGCTTCCAAGCCCCTCTAGCCCTCTGCCTCCTCTCTTCTTATACATCTCGAAGCTCATCTCCTATGAGTCTTCCCATGGCCTAGACACATAAATCTCTTGCCCTGAGACACCTAGACACCATGCAACTCATCCCAGTGTCTTTGAACTTGACTTTCTCTGTGTCAATAGCATTCAAACTCATACCTACCTGATTTATTTCTTTTCCCTTTCAACTTTCTTCCCAGTGTCACCTTCTCAGTCACACTTTCCCTACACCTTATTTAAAGTTACTTTCTTTTCAGCACTCTTTCTGTCTCCCTCAACTTATATTTTTCTCTGTAAAACGTAATTATCAAATAACATACATTTCCGTGTGTATGTGTGTGTGTGTTGTTTTTCTCCCAAAGTCTCTTCCTATGAAAATGAAAATGAAAGCTTGATGAGAGTAGATTTTTTAACTTATTTTTTTCACTGCTGTTCACCCAATGCCTAGAATAAGCCTGCGCCAAGTAGATACTCATTAAGTGTTTCTTGAATGAATATGAGGAACTAGGAGAATTAAATATTTTGCCAAAAGTCACAGAGTTAATACCCAATGGAGTTAGTCTTCAGCGGATATTTCTGCTTCCACAGACCTTATTCTTTCCAATGCATCAGTAGTGCCTCTACTGAAGTATTGTTCAGACTATACTAGACTACGAGTGCCCACATAAGTCATGTTTTAGATTCTTAGTGACTAGTGGGTTTTATACTACATTCCATTGGCTTCAGGCTGCTTGGCTGTCGTTACTTGCTAACATTTCTATCAACAAAATACTCTGTGGACTGTAAGTAAGTGTGTTTTACCAAAAGGAAGAAGAGCCACTTTATTCTTTTGATGGATTTATTGGAAGTCAGCATTCTAGCTGAAATGAGAATTTTCCTTATGGCAGATGTCCTTGACTGTTCATTCAGAGATAACACACTTTTTCCAATGCATTTTAAATGTCTTCTGTGCCCAAAATTATTTGAGAAAAAAATAAACAATACCCTGAAATAATTGAACTTTTGAAACATGTTCCAGGACTGGTGGTTGAGTACTGTGAAGGACCAAAGACTCTGTGAGTTGTTTTCAACAATATGTGGGAAAGTGAATTTGCTTTTCGTTTGTTACTTTTCATTTATTACTTTGAGGATCTCTTTGGTGTCCGCTGGAAAGAACACGTCATCCTTGCAGGCCAGTGTAAGACCTCTCTGTTGGGAGATAACCCTGGTGAAGTGCAAAGCCCTCTGGCTTAGCAGTCAGAAATTTGAGGTTTTATTCCTTGTTCTGTTCTCAACCATCAGGGAGAGCTTAGGGAAAGCTCTTGAATCCACTTGGTCTCTGTTTCTTTATCTATATAAAGAAGAGACTGAACTAGCTTATCTTTGTTATGCCTTCTAGGTTTAGATTTCTGTTAGATGAGTTCCATTCTTAGTTGTGAGGGTGAACACGTTTTGTACTGCAAATAACTGATTACTAAGCAGACAGACTACTCTGATTATAAACAGACCAAACCCACCTGCTCAGTATCAGAATCTATTCATTCATTGACTACCTACTAGACATTTGTCACCATGTTACTTATTAAGTATGCAAATAGGAGTAAGCCACAGACTTTTATTAAAGGTGTTCCTAATCTGATGTGCAGTGCAGCCTAGCACATAGACAACTATGGTCCTAGGATGATGGGAAAACAGAGGAGGGATTTTTTTTTTTAATCAAGTCTAGGATTTAGGGATGACTTTTTGAAGGATGTGTCCCTTAGACTGAATCTTGAAGATTGAGAAGGAGTTTACAAGTAGGAGAAAAGTAAAAAGGGATAAAATGGTTGATCCATGTAGAGAAAACATCAGCTGTAAAGACAAAAAAGCTTCCAGAATAGGATCATGCTTAACCAACTGGGATTTCTTTTTTTTTAGTAGAATCCTGACTTTAGACCTTATTTTTCTTACCATTCTCCGTGAATTTAAAAGCTACTGTCTTTGTTCATCTCAAGGATAGAAAAGGAGATTTGAGTTTCAAATTCTATTCGATTGTGTTGTATGTACATGATGGTGAAGAAAGTGAGATCAGATCATTACCCTTACATTTTTTTGCTAATACCATCTTTGTCATCTGCCTTCTATGTCTCTCAGCCAACCTTTTACTATTCTGCTGAATAACTTTTGTAGGTGTACTATAATCAGCTGGAATGTGTCAGCATTCATCACGTAAAGATGTAATGTGGTCAACTAAATCTTGCATGAGGAAGTGTTTTTATCATAAAGATTAAGACTGAAACCTCATGCCACATGTCCTGGGTTTGAGTTCTGTCTCAGAACTCACATTTTTCATCCATAAAATGATAGATAATAATAGTATTTACTTTAGAGGTTTATGAATTAAATGAGAAAATCCTTATAAAACTCTTAGCCTAATGCCGGGTGTAGAAAAGGCGCTTGATAAAATTCAATTGATTAATTCAAGCATTGACCCTTTCTCAGAAATGAGCATCAGAAATACAAAACTAATTTAGTGTTGGGTCACTTGATTCAATATGCTCCCCATATTAAACTCTGAAATATGGAATTAGATAGCTGGATTTCAACTATGATGCAGATATTTTTCTTCCAGCCATTGTTAAAGTAATTCTATCAGATCATTATTTGCTAACATGACCAGCAGCCAAGACTGAGATACATGCTTAGCCAGGGAATTCATGAACTAAGACTAGGGCTGGATCTACCAAAGATATTTCTTTTTAAAATGTCAATTAAAGTTTATGAACTCTTTTTTATTTGAGCTTCTGTAGCATGAATTGTCTTCAACTTTATATTCTCAATGATTAGCACAGAGAATGACAATTGTAGGTGCTTTGCTGAGCTTTGCATTCATTTGTCACAACTGGTCCCACTTAGGCTTTGAAGATAATTAATTGCACATGTCCACTGCTCATCCATCATTGCAGAGTCACACAGTAATTGTGCACCAGTGGTGCCAAGTCACTGTTATAAAACTTGTGGACAATGTAGCAAGATGGTGCTTAGGTGCATACCAAGAAATTATACCCTGAACCCAGATGAGTACCATGGACATGGGGCTTAAAAAAAAGTTTTTGCAACTGTAAAGGTAACCGTGTTGAATTTTCAGGAACCATGTAGAGAGTTCAAGAGGCTTGGCAAGTCTTACTCCGGGATTTCCAAGATCTGGCAGAAGCTTGTATTGGGCAGGCAAAATCCCATGACCGCCGATCTGAGCTCACTCTTCACAAGGAACAAGGGAGACTTAGGCCATGCTTACTGAATTTCCTCCAGCCCAGTGTCTCCCAATATTCTTCCCAGAGAAAACATTTTTTCAGTTAATTATGACTTCCATAGATGTGCCAGTATATGTCAGATTGCTCATTTTCAGCAAGCTTTTAACTGAGTACTCTGCCTAACAACTTCAGATGCTGGATACATTTCTGTAGAATAAGTAAAAGCATGCATGAAAGAATACTTTCATCCCTATGATTAAATAGGGTCATTTTCTTTCTGTCTACCCAAGAAAGAGAATGCTCTAAATAAACTGAAGGCCACTTGCTGATAGGTTTTAAGCAGGAGGGGCCACTGGCTCTCATATTTCAGGGTTGCTGTGTGGCGCCTCCAGTTTCGTCAGGATGTCACGTTTTTGGTAATAGCATCTGCTGTGCTTCTAACGAACACCCAGTGACAAACCGAGCCTCTGCCTCTCTCCTCAGGACTTGCAGAGGACAGAGGGGCCGCAGCTGGGAGAGACAGAACAAGCCCATATTTCATAACAATTACTCTGGTTTATCAGAAAAGGTGGCAAGAAAAACTATTAGCAAGTTGGTGGAAAGAAGATTTATGGCTTGGCAGCTCAAAGGTGTGACGGGTTTCTTCTTTGATGAAAAATCACTTCTCTGGAGGTGGGAAAAGGGCAGGCCTCTGGCTCAGCAGATGGGAATCCATCAAGTTAGCTTCAGTTTTTGAATAACTTCGTCTCAATCCAAAAGTATCCCTTCAACTCCCTAGAACAAATCATTTATTTCTCTCAGGGAATATTGCAGGATTAACACATACTCCTCCATCAAAATATGGCCTTATTGTCTATGTATTTATCTCAGTGTTTTAAATCAGTGAACCATCCACTTTGAGAAAAGTAAAGAACATATCAAGGTAACATTCTATCTCACAGCCATCTCTGGGGGCATTTCTTTGAGACAAATTCCACCTTTTTCCAGGGAGCAAACAGAGGTGACTGCTGTGTATGGAAAATAATATGTGCAATGATTCTCATTAGTATTTATGCTGGAATATCTTGTTGAAGTTAGAAGCAGCGAACTAGAGGTGAATGATAGGAACTGGCGGCAACTCCTGCCTTGTCACGAGCTGCTAGACATTGCATATGTCATTATTTTCATATACACTATTTTTCTTAATTCTCATAGCAGCCCCATGAAGTGGGTATCTTCTCTCATTGACGTAGATTAGGAGACAGAGGCTCAGTTTCCCAGAGTAAGGCCAGGACTAGGTCTCAAGTTTCTGGGCCCCCTTAGCTGATGTTATTTCGATGGTACCTCCCTTTGGCTTTGTGCAGGATGAGGAATGCTAATCTCCCCACTCCTGCACATGCTCTTCTCCTTGGAATTTGCCATTTGGTATAGACGTCCTGATAGGAACATATTGTACATGACATTCAGTCCACAGCCAGGCTGAAGCAAAAGAAGCCAACAAAGTAAGGAGCAGTGGAAAGTGCCTTGGGCTGTCAGTCTAGCATGGTTGAGCTTCAAATTAGATCCCATGCACTGCTTTGACTTGATGAAAAATATCACAGAAACAAGGAACAGAGTATCACATGTTCTCACTCAAAAGTGGACCTTGAACAATTATCGTAATACTATAAGAAAAGGATTGTCAGTAGTGGGAAATTGCCCGGGGTGGGGGGGGGATTGGCAGTAGGGGGACTCTGCCGGGGGAAGGGGAGGCACACCTCATCAACAAGGATACCTGCATGATGAACATTTGTATACTTAACCCCGAATTGTACCCCACATCTTTAAAATAAAAATTTAAATAATAATAATAATAATATTTCATTAATATTTTGTTTAACACGACCATGCACCAAGGCAGTGTTCCCATCCTAGATTTACCTGTGTCTGAGGCTAATATGTTACTGAGGATCCCAGTTGGCAAAAAGTTACCAATTCATAATCAAATACAGAGCTTCTTAGCTCCAAGTCCAGCACTTTTTCAGTCACCTCTGAAAGCTTACATGAGCAAACATCAGGTTTGTTATAAGACCTAATAAGAAAGGAGCTTATATGTTTTCCACGTTTTGTATGGAATTAAATAATATAGTTAATTTGAACATGAAAAATATTGTGAATGGTCCATTTAATGATAAAAGTATAATGCCTGGTACATAGGAGGTACTCAGGAAATGTCTGTTAGGTGAGTGAATGAACATAGGAATAAATGAACTATACCAGCACATTAGCTAGCATACCTTGAAAGCCTGGATGACCCAATGACAGAATTAATTGGTGCACAACTGACCAAGTGCTCTGAATACTAAGCATCAAATACCAAGTCATCCACAGTCACGTATGAAGCATTTTCTTACCACCCACTAGGGAAGGCAGACAACTTCCCCAAGTCAAAATAGTGATGATTCAAGAGACAAGGGGTCCAAGCAATTGTCAGAAGCCTCCATGTTTGACCCTCACTGAGAGCAGGAGGTTTAATAGGCTGGCATTCGACTCCCATGGCCCTTCAAATCCTATGGCTGAAGCACTTGACTTTGGCAGCATACAGAGTCCCATCACAACGTCCTAGGTCAAACTGCTGCCATTGAAGGCTATTTTGTGGTTCATATACACAATGGAATATTACATAGCCATAAAGAAGGACAAATTATGAATTTTGCAGCAACTTGGATGGATGTAGAGGCTATAATACTGAGTGATCTATCACAGAAACAAAGAACTGAGCACCACATGTTCTCACTCATAAGTGGACCTTGAACAATTATCATAACACTATAAGACAGGGATTGGCAGTAGTTGGAAACTGCCAGGGGAAAGGCGCACCTCATCAACAAAGGTCTCTGCATAATGAACATTTATATACCTAACCCTGAATTGTATTCCACATCTTCAAAATACAAAAAATTTTTTAAAAGGATCCTGCTTTGTAGCCAGGTCCCTCAGGGTCAAGGTAATCTTACTTCCAGTCCATTTCAAAACTTGTGTTTTTGTTGAGGATTTACCAGGTTCCTGTTTGGTCCTTATCCACCTTTCATTTTATTCCTGAGTCCCTGCCTCAATAAGCTGAGCAGTATCACACATCCTTCATGCGAGGCCCTCCTTGTTCTTGTCAACTCTCTAATTAATAGAGATGGCAGACCTTCATCCAGTTACTGTGGTTAACACTTCCAAATTCTCACTGCATGAAACTTTTCATTGCCAGCTCTCAGCCTGTGTGTAGCTAAACATCATAACCTCCTGTTCCAATGGGTCTCCCTTCCCTGCATCTATCCAAACAGTGAGCCTTGTTAAACAAACACCTTCTTTATTGCATTTAATGCTTACTACATTAATATAGGCCTTCCTTATATCTCTTCTGGTTATTGTTATGGACATTCAATGGGCAATCTCCCCCACTCCATAGTCTACATTATCAACAGAGTGATCTTCCTGAAAGTAAGAGTTAACCAAGTCACTATGCCCCTGCTTAAAACATTTCAGAGGCTCTCTACTATGTGGATGGCAAAAACATGGCTCCTCAAAGAAATCCATGTCTTAATCCCCAGAACCAAAGACTATGTTAGGTTACATAGAAAAGAAGAATTAAGTTTGTAGATGGAATTAAGGCTCCAGTTTACCCGAATTTGGCATATTATCTTGGATTATCTAGCTGAGTACAATCTCCTCACATGATTGGAGGAGGGAAACGGAAGATGGGTCAGAGACATGTGACTTAACAGGCATTCAACCTGAGATGGCTAGTTCTGAAAATGGAGGAAGGGGTTGTGGCAGCCTCTAGAGCTGAGAATGACCCTCGGTTTATAGCCAGCAAGAAAATGGGGTCCTTTGCCCTAGAACAGCAAGGAACCGGATTCTTCCAACAGCCCAGATGAACAAGGAAACAAATCCTCACCTAGGGCCTCCAGAAAGGACACCTTGATTTTAGCCTCATAAGACCTGTGCTGGACTTAAGCCTACAGATCTGTAAGATAATAAATTTGTCTCATTTAAATGTAAGCCTGTAGTAAGTTTATTAGAGCAGATAGAAAATGAATACTATGAGAAAAAGATACAGCTCTTTCCATAGACTGCCACAGAATCCATGGTACCCTCAGCTCAACTTCTGGTTCTTCCCATCTTCTGCTTCTGCTCTAAGAATGACAAATTGATTCTTGGAGTGAATCAGTGTGATTTATTTGCCAACAACACTCTTCTTTATTTTCTTATCTAAGTCCTATTCAGTCTGTGAGAATTTCTCCGACTCTAGAAAGCCTTCCCTAAACCCTGCCGATCTGTACCCTAGTCTCCCACATTCTGGCCTCAGTACCTCTCATCTGTGCTCCCAGGATCCCCTGAGATTTAAGTCTCTTTGTCATCAGATATTCACTTTATTCACATACATGTCTGCTACATGTTCCTACCCTATTCCAATCTGTAAACTCCTTGAAAGCCAGGATCTTACCCAACTCTTGGGTGCTTTAAGCTTAAAGCATCTAGAAGAGTGCTCAGCACATAGTAAGGTCTGGATAAGTGGTTTTTTAATGGAACCCGCTAGAACCCTTTGGTACTGACATTTAAAGTTAGCTCTGGAATAAGTGTTGTTAGTGGGGCCCTATGGTGAGGGATTAGGAGAGGGGGAATTATACAGAGCAGGTCTCACAGCCTACTTTAAGCTGAAATTATTTGCTGCCTAGAGAAATAAGAGTCCCCCATTGAGACCATGTTTTCCAAACCAGCTTATCAGCGTACTACATTGAGACTTGAGCAAAACTCTTTTCAATGATTGTGTGTGTGTGTGTGTGTGTGTGTGTGTGTATGGAGGGGTATCCTTGGGCCCCCAGGCACAACACCATTTGATCACATCTCTTACACATTCTAAATATCAGCTTCCTTTGCCTTGTTCATGATTCCTTATTTTTTGTTTACATTTCTGATACTCTTTTGTGGGCATATCTGTCTTCTGATTTGGAATCCCTCTCTGCTTCACTGTAAACTTGAGTTCTTCTGTTTATATCTCTGATGATCCCACATAGGCATATCTAACTTCTAAGTTTGGATCCCTCCCTCCTTCACTGACATCTAAGCAAGAAGTTCCCATTCTGACTGAAGGAGTGGTTTTCAACACCTACCTAGAGTCAGGAAAAGGTAAAAAAATAAAGATATTTTCTTCAATTTGTATATTGTCAAATGAGCAGTAAACTTACATAATTTCCATCCAAGAATTCCAGTGATAGTTTTTTTTTCTTCTTATTTTTATTTTTTTGAGTTAAGGTCTCACTCTGGCACCCAGGCTGGAGTGCAGTGGCACAATCATGGCTCACCATAGCCTCAACCTCCTGGGCTTGGACGATCCTTCTACCTCAGCCTCCTGAGTAGCTGGAACAACAGGTGTGCACTACCACTCCTGGTTTGTAGTGATAGTTTTTAAATGGCCATTGCTGACTTCCCAGGCCTGTCCTCTTGGCAGCATCCAGTTCATCTGTATGTGTCTCAGTGTCTGGCCGAGAGGATGCTGGGATAGACATGATGGTGCCTAAGGCTGTAGACAGACAGTCTAGGGAAGAACCAACCTGAGCAGTTGTAACTCCAACTTTCTCAGAATGATGCATGCATTTGCAGATCATAAATTGCTGATTTACACATTTATTGTGTGGGGAATATATATTGCCCTTCCTTGAGAGGATGTGCATTGTCAGCCCTCAAAATACTCACGGGATGACAGAGAGATGGACAGGCAGCTCTTGCACATACCTAGAAGGTTTGATGTCTTGGCTCTGGATGGGTTTTCTCTGCTCCTTTAAATGTGCACTAGAACTCATCTTTCCAACCTCTTCAAGATCTTTGCTTTAGCAATTTATGTTCCATCTCCAATGCTCACTTTCTCCCCTCCCTACCAGATCATATACTGAAATTTTCCCATAGAAAATATATATATTAAATTTTTTATCTTAAATTTTTTATTTTAAAGATGTGGAGTACACTTCAGGGTTAGCTATACAAATGTTCATTATGCAGGTACCCTTGTTGATGATGTGTGTCCCTCCTCCCTCAGCAGATTTCCACTATTGCCAGTTCCATGCCCCATCTCCCAGCAGTTTCCCACTACTGCCTATCCTTTTCTTATAGATAATTGTTCAAGGTCTGCTTATGAGTGGGAATATGTGATACTCAGTTCTTTGTTTCTGTGATAGATCACTCAGTATTACAGAAAATATTTTTTGATTTCATATTCCTCTCTAGCTTCGGTTCCATTTTTTAACTCCTCTTTATGCAAAATTTCTCTTAGTTGTTTTTTTTTTTTGAGTTGGAGTCTCACTCTGTTGCCCAGACTGGAGTGCAGTGGCCGCTCCCGGCCGCCGCAGCCTCACCTGCTGTGCTCCGGTGATCCTTCCGCCTTCAGCCTTCCAAGAAGCCGGAATTACTGGCATACGCTACCACGCCTGGCTGATTTTTTGATTTATTGTGGAGATGAGGTCTCGCTGCCCAGACGGGTCTCGAACCCGCGGGCTCAGGCAATCCACTCACCTCAGCCTCCCAAAGGCGCGGGATTACAGGCTGAGCCACCGAGCTCAGTTTCTCTTAGTTGTTTGTACTCAGTGCCTCCAAATCCTATCCCATCATCCTCTGTAGATCCTTTTCCGATCTAACTTTGTCCATGGAGACAATTATCCTCAAGGTCAAACATGACATCCAATGTCTTCTCAGCCCTCAAATTCGACCTATTGGTAGCACTTTATATTGTTGAACTTTTTTTCCTTTAATTATTTTCTTCACCTGTAGGACTTGTCTGCTCTGAGTCTCCTTTTACCTCACAAGCCATTCTTTTCTAGTTTCCTATGTTAATTTCTTGTTTCTGTCCAGTCTCTTACACGGGAGTTCTCAAGTTCTCTCTTCTCTGTCCACAAACTCTCCCTCAATACATTCATCCAACCTCGGACTGTCAACTATGATTTGAATACTCTAAAATATACTCTTGACTTTAGCATGGAGCTCTCCCCTAAAATCCAAGATAAGTTGCTGAATTGTCTACTCACTATCTCCACATGGATGTAACATGCATCTCTAGCTTAACACAGTCTGAACCAAACAGATCCCCAATGCTAATCCTTCCCAAGACATTATCATTTTAGAATGATCAGATTCTGGATCTTGAACTCAACCTGTTCTTCTCTCTTTTATATCACACATCTAATCCTCCATTCAGAATGTGACAGGCTTGACCCTCAAAATATATTCAGTATTTTGCTGTAATTCTTCCAACTTCACCTCTTGCATGGCTGTACCCAGCCAAAACCAGTTGTTTCTTGCCTGGGCTGTAAACAAGTTTCCCAGTTGGGCTCTATGTTTCTAACTTTGCCTCTACACAGCAAGAAGAGAGACTTCTTAAAAGGTGGTGCAGATCCTTAGAGCAAAGCCAGATTGATGCTTTCAAAACATAAGTAGTTTCAGTTCCCGAATCACAGAATAAAAGCCACAGTCCTGAGTGTGGCCTTGAGGCTGTGTGGGATCAGGACCCTCTGACCCCACTGCCTAGCATCTCTCTCTTTCCTCATTTTATCTAGCCACACTGACTTACTTTTTCTTCCTCAAAAACGCAAGCAGGCTCCCACCTCAGGGACTTACCTGCTCTTCATTTGGCTTGAAAAGCTCTGCTCTTCTTAAAGTCATGACTCATTCCCTCGTTCTCCTCAGGTTTATCCTTCAAAGTTCCCCCCTCAGGGGAATCTTCCTTGGTCACCCTGTATTAAATAACCTTACTCTTTTCCACAGCAGGAGACCCCAACTTGTTCTTTTCCCCTGTAGCAAAAACCAAGTATGAGTGTGGAGGTACAGAAAAAGGAAGCAAGGGAAGAGAAAAAGGAAAATAGAAAGAAGGGAAGGAAGACACATCAATATCACAAAATGTTATCCAGTCACAACAGAAACGAGGCAATGAAGAGGGAGATGAACCAATTTTGTGATGGGTTTTGGGCACTCTGTATGTGGGGGTGCAGGTAGGACACCAAAGTGGGAATGTCCCAGCGATCAGTCATTTCACAAGGTGTATCCTGCAGAGAAAATGCTTTGAATCACTGAAGCATGAAGGAAAACTGTCTAGTCAAGACTGGATTTGAAGGATATGGGAGAGGAAAACTGTCATCACAGCACAGAGGATGATACGAATTAGAAAAGCAGCCCCTTTTGACTGACATGGCATCATCACCACCCCTTGTGTGTGCACTGCACTTTAGAGTTTGCAATTTGCTTTCACTCATGTGGCTTCATGTGGCCCTCACACTCTGTGAGTCCACCAGGGTAGGCTTCACACATCCATGTGAACACGAAGAGGAGGAACTGTTCTTCATGTAAGCCCACCAGAAGGAAAAGAGGCAGCTGGCAGTTGTCTGGAGCACCATCCTCAGCAAACAACAAAAACAAAACCAGTAATACTTGTTCTGAAAACAACAACATAAAAACAAACAAAATAGAGCTTCCTGGGCCTTGCTCCAGTTTCTTCAATTGGGATTCTCTGGATGTAGCCAGGAATCTGTATTACTGGCTGCTGCCCCAGGGAATTCTTTGACACAGGAATAATTATCAACCAGCCTCCCTGTTTGTTGTCTGCAATTAAATCTCTGGGTACGTTTTTAAAGCTCAGGTCCCAGAGGCTGTGAGTTTTGAAGCTCAGGCCACAATCAGTGAGGAGAGTATCCCAACACGGCACTTTTTTTTTTGAGTTAGAGTCTCACTCTGTTGCCCAGGCTGGAGTGGAGTGACATGCTCTCAGCCACCCCAGCCTCCACCTGCTGGCCTCTGGTGATCCCTCCTCCACCTCAGCCTTCCCAGTAGCCGGAACTATAGGCATACGCTACCACACCGGGCTAATTTTTTGATTTATTATAGAGACGAGGTCTCGTCAAGTTGCCCAGGCTGGTCTCGAACCTGTGGGTTCAGGCAATCCCTTGTTTCGGCCTCCCAAAGTGTTGGGATTACAGGTTGAGCCACCGATCCTGGCCCCACACAGCACTTTTTCCACCACAAGGATCATCAGATCTAAGGCACTTCCAGAACCAGCAGGCCTTCTCTGGGCTCTGAGATGTCATCAGCACAGGGTGATCCAGGAAGGCCCAGTGGAGCCCTGATGTCTTAAGTGATGCCATCATCTTTCAGGTTATTCCACAAGCTGAGCATTCACTCCAGTGCAGTCCTGGTCACCTGATGGTGTTAGGAGCCAGTGATAGCTGCCAGTGTCAGATGGGTAGAGGACCCCTTTTAGGCTGTTCTGGAGGCTGCCTCTCTATGGATACATTGGAACAGTGGTCAGCAAACTCCCTGCAAAGGGCCAAGTGGTAAATATTTTCAGCCACCTTGGGTCACCTGGTCTCTGTCACAACAACTCAACTCTGCCAGTAGAGCTCAAAAGCAGCCATGGACAATATGTAAATAAATGGGCATGGCTGTATTCCAATAACAGTTGACTTACAAAAACAGGCAGTGGACTGGACTGGGCTGCCAGCCTTACATTGCCAGCCTTGCACTGGAATCAAGCCAGATGTCCACCTTCTTGATTTTCTGTGCTGATAAAGGTGATATGAGTGATCCATAGCAATAAAGGTAATATGAGTGATCCATAGCAAATGAAATAACATTTTTTTAAAGCACAAAGTCCAACATTTCCCCACACTCAATAGATGACTTTGGAAAGCATTACACTATTCTTGTGGCTGCTGATTTAGTTTTCTAATTATGTTTTGCTCAGGATGATATTAATATGGGCTTACATTCTCTGAGTAGATCCCACCTGGGACCCAGGAGGAGGCCATGGGTGAATGTGGAGAACAAAGTGAAAAAAGCCGGCCTCGTATTAAAATTAGCCACAAGTAATTGAGAAAAGACTGTCTATAACCTGCCAGTGGGAGTGAGCGATGCCCCTGTGCATGGCTGTATGTTTATTAAATTTGAAAATGCATCTCTAGTCTTCATTTACAGAGTTCCCAAAGGCCTACGCTAAAGCAGGTGAAAGTCACAAGGGCAGGGAGGCCTCCACTGAGCTGGACAGGACATTTACTGACTTGCACATTCTAGATCAGGGGAACAGGCAGTGGTGGAGAGGATTAGCATTTGTTGATTGCCTGTTACCTATTAGGCATGTTGTGAGTGGTTTTACACATAACAGCTAATAGTCATTGAGCACTTGTTCTTTACTAATTGCCTTGCATAAGTTGTTTCATTTATACCTTCCAAGGACCCCACAGATTAAGTATATATTATATCCTTTTTACATAGACTTAGACTTAGTGACTTTCTCAAAGCAATGGAGCCATTTAAATAGGCGGTCTGACTCAACCGTGCTCACTTTTAACTACTATGTTGAACTGCCCCCAGATTGTCTGTCTCATAAAAGAATTTCTAAGGGAGTTATGATTAGCACACAACATTAGGAGCAGCCCCAGATCCAGGTCTGTTAGACTCCAGAGTTCATATTCCATCCGCTGCCAGCTGCTACCTGGTGACCGTAGCCAAGTCACTGACCCTTCTAATCTCCCTATTTTTTGCTGCCAAGTGTAGATAATATCATCTGTACTGTCTTCCTCTCAGGACTGGTAGGGGCCTCAAACAATAATCCTACACTTCCACAAAAGTGTACTTTAAAAATGAAAAAGCACTGAATAATTGTAGCTTATTGATTAGAGATATAAGCTCTGAGTTCTGATAAGTCTAAATTCAGGTTCTGAATCAGCCACTTGCTGGCTGAGTTGTCTTGGACAAATTTCCAAGTCTCTCAGATCTTATGTGCTTTTATTTGTAGGTGGGTATAATAATACAAATGACCCCAGAAGGTTGTTGTGGGTATCAAATGAGATCATGTGAGAGCTTCTCACCCAAATATAAAAACGATATTATCTCTTACAAATCTTATGTTGGTTTTAAAAATGGAAGAATCCAGAGGTTTTAGAATACAAGATGAAGAACTCTGGGAGTACAATTGTAATAGAAAAATCAATAGCCCAGAGAAGAACACGTTTGACAGAGGTCAAACTTTCCCTCCTAGCTGGATGACTCATTTGTTCTTGTTCAGATATATCCACAGCTGTGGGCATATGAATATTTCTATAGACTTTACAACAATAGTTCCCCTGAATTCTGAGTGATCTACTTCTGTTAATTTAGAAATATATACAGTCTTTAAGAATAGGTCTATAGCACTTATTGCAAACTGGGAGCAAGTGAGGAAGTCCAAACTTGGTTTTCCAATGCTGGAAATAAGGAAGAGCCTGCTCAAGTGCCTTGTCCCTGACCTCACTCTCCCACAGCTCCCCAGATGTGAAACAACAGATTGAGGATTTCTGTAGACTTGTGAAACCTTTGTCAAAAGTGAGGCAATTGGCCCAATGACAGAGACCTTGACTTGCAGGATAGGTTCCAACCTCTCCTTGCAAATCATTTTGCTCGAATTTAGGACCCACTCCATCCCACAGATATAAGATGCTAGTTTACTTCCCTGGTCAGCTATTATACAGACTTGACTGTGCGGATGAATGTCAGGCCTAGGACTGATGGGAGAATTTCAGCTTTTGTTTCCCTGGGGAAATGCATTTCATATCACAGAGCAAGACAGGGACATGAGGATTCAGAGAAGAGTTGAATCACCAATGACAGCAATATCAGCCACTCAGTATCATGCTCTGAAGAGTCAGGGAAATTAGGAGATCAGAGAAACTGAGATAATATTTTAGAAAGCACTAAATTGATGAGAGGCACTTTTGTTATTGCAGGATTGCAACAGAGATGACAATAGGGCTTATTGGTGATGAAGACTATGAAACTGACTTTCTTCCTCACCTTCCTTATGCATTGTAATACAAGGAAAAGGCAACAATGAGATATTATTCTCTCTTTTGAGGACTTCAATGGCCACTTTCATTGAATACCTACTATGTGTCAGGTATTATAATTTATATTTACTTTTTTAAGTACTAATAACAATTCTGAAAGGGAAATGTCACCATTTCCATTTTACTGATGATAAAATTGAGACTGCATCAAGTTTACTTACTGGCCTGAAGCCACATAAGTAGTAAATGATCGAGCTGGGGTTAGAGACCACTGGCCTTCTTCTATCACGTCATAACTCCTCAGTTTCCTTAGCCTTTCTCCATTAGACTTTCTTTCTGTACAGATCAGTTGGAAAAAGCCCCATTCTCTTTGTGCTGAATTTAGAGACTGCTGAGTTGTTGTGTTAAACCATGGTTCTGTCTCTTTGACTAATTATCAAGTGTCTTCATATGGCCCCCCACATGCTCTGTGCTGTGAAAGAGCTTGAGGAAAGGATTGCAACATGAGTGTGTTTTATGATAGTCCCCGGTGAAATTAGTGACCTTGGATAGGGTTTCAGGATAATTCTTTAGGCCATTGTTCTATACCCACTTCCTTTACCAGCTGTCAAGGTAGTTCATATCATATTCTTCTTAATGGGAGGATCCATTTCCACCTCTACCTCACCCCCACCAACACATATATTTTCACACCGCTTTCAAATGACTCCTTATCAAGTAGCTCTTTTAGTTCTCCTTATAAAGGAGGAGAAAGAGATCTGCACATGGAAAGTTAAATACGTAGTTTATAACGGAAGAGCTAAGTCATTTTTACCTCAGTCTTTGAAACGTGCTTCCTTTGGCTTTGAAAATTACAGAAAATGTTAATTAATAAATAAAATGTATGCCTCATCCCCTTCTATCTTAGACTCTTGCAGTTGCTAAAATTATTTGACTATACGTAGAGGAAAGCAGACATGTGTTTCTCTGTAAGGATATTTGTATAACAAGTTCCAGCCTATACAAGCAGCACACCTATTTATACCATTTTTTCTATAGAGAAAACATGTTCTGTTTAGAGTCTGGTTCTGATCTGCTTGGAGGCACATAACGTGACTTTCTCCCAGCATGATTGTCATTTTAGCCTCAGTTTGATGTAGCGCCCTCCTCCTTATACTTTTTCCTCATGACCATGTCTTGCATTGAAATAGTATTTTTTTTTTAGTGTGGCACATTTGTTAAAATTAATGCGCCAATGATGATATATTACTATTAACTAAAGTCCAGAGTTCACATTAGAACTTTATATTGTACATTTTGTTTTATGGATTTTGACAAATGTGTAATGCCATGTATCCACTGCTGCAGTATCATATAGAATAGTTTCACTGCCCTGAAAATTTCTTTATGCTCCACCTATTCATCCCTTTTCCCCACCCCTCACCAATTCACAGACACTTGGCTGCCAGAGCTCTTTTACTGTCTCCATAGCTTTGCCTTTTCCAGAATGTCATATAGTTGGAATCGTATATTATGTAGCCTTTTCAGATTGGCTTTGCAATAGTATTTTAACTTTTTAAAAAATCAGTACAACTAGCTCTCAAATTCTTTAGAAATAGTCTATCACTTTGTACTAATTTTGCAAATTCCTCGAACAAGGCAGAATGAAGAGTGCTGATTTAATGGCTGCTGTCAATCAGTTCTTTTACACATTCTTATCACACCATTTTAATATGTTGAGTATGAATCTCTGACATTTATGCATCTTTGTAAAATATCTAGTGTTTTTATTGTTATGTGCCTGTTTTACATTTACTTAAATGGCACAGTGCTAATGGCCTCATTCTGTTTTTATATTCTCCAACTGTTTCTGGTAAACAACCTGGTTTGTTGCCTCTTCCTGCTAAATGACATCCAGATGGATGTCTTCCATGTTGGCATACCCATTCCTCAGCCATAGGCCCCAGATTGTTTCCAGTCCCAAACCCCCAACAACAATGTGGTGATGAACAATTGAGAAATCTTACTCTTGAATAATCATTGTTCCTGCATCAAAACTGACTCAAAGGAGAACCTAGTACTTTCCTTTTAGAAGTTCAAAGAATAGGTTAAGTCCATAATGGCTTAAGGGAAAAAAAATGAACATTTTTACTGGGGATTCTTTGGAAAGATAAGAGTGAGTATGCACCACATATCCTCTGTCTATGTTCTCTCACAGCAACTCTGCCTCAATTTCCGCCCTCTCATGTAGTTCCAACATTTTCAAACATAAAGTGATTTAGCTCTCAGATATCTTCACATTCCTTACCCTAATCTGAAAATACAGGATCCTGTTAGTGTGATGTCTCCTTAGAAAGGCTATGTATCCTGGAAGGTAGAATTTAACGCAAGATTGCAGTTATATTCTTTAGCTTACTTTAATGCAATAATAGAAACTCACTAAAATTTTTTACATTTATTATGGAAGAAATTAGTAGTACTTCATAAAATATTTTTCCTTTTAAGAAGAATGTAGGAACCAATGATTGTTACCTAACTGGGATGAGTACAGTAAGCACCCAATGGAAAAGCTTTGTCAGAATGGATACCTGTAATTATTATTCATATTATTTTATCATGTTTTACATAAATTAGCATGGATTCTTCTCTAATCAACGAAAAGAGGATAATGAGATTTACTTATTTCATCATGTGTATTTATTGTTTATATGTATTTATTATGTGTCAAATATTTCTATGCTCAGTGATTTGCATATGTTGTTTTAGTTAATTCTCAGAAGAACCCACTGAATTTTTTAAATTCATTTTGTAAATGAGGAGCCCTGGGCTCAGACTGGTGACACATTTTCCCAGGGTTACAGAGGCGCTGTCCCAAAAGGGGTCAACTTGCAAACTTGTCTGCCACCTATACAGCTTACTGGTTAAAAGTTTAAAGTAGAATAATTCATTCCGCATTGAGGCAAGGCGTTCCACCTCCCTTGACACTCAGTAGAATTTAGAATCACCGATGCACAGATTTTGAGAACCGAAGGGCACTTTATACCAGTGAGATGTTATTGGCAATTTGGGAGAGACAATTCTTCCTTGGGCAATATAGTCCCCAGCATCTGTTGTTTAGCATCTCTTGAAGTTGCTCACCAAATGCTAATAGGACTTTTCTTTTGTTGTGACCTCCTAAATATCTTTCATAGTTCTAAACCCCACCTCTCTCATATTCAGAGGAAGAAGCTGAGGCACAGGTGGTGAAATAACTGAGTTACACAGAGTTTCAACTCTGGCTTCACATCAGATTTACCCCAGGAAGTGCTTAAAAAGAATACTGATGCGCCAACCTTATTTTGTGCCAAGTACATAAAAATACCTGAAGGTGAGAGCTGGGTATTAGCAATTTTAAAAAGCTCCAGGGGACTGAAATAATTAGCACAGTGGTTAAGAAACTGAGTATTAGAACCGTCCTTTCTAGGTTCAAATCTCAGATCTGCCATTTACTGGTTGAGCATCTTTGGCCAAGTTACATAATATCTTAGTACCTCATCTGTAAAACATATTAATATCATTTACTCCATAGGATTGTTACGAGGAATATATGAATTCATGTATAGAAAAGTAGCTGGCAAATAGTAACAGAAAATATTATTATGATAATATCTTTATCATATTCCAAGTCTCCTTATTCCCTTACTGATAGGGGAAATCTTTTTTCTGCTAAGATTTAATTGATTGATTTTTGTTGCTTTGTTGATGAAGCACAACTCTTAGGTCTGCAAACTCAGTCCTAAATCTACATACATGGAGGATAGGAGGGAAGAACAGGTATAAAACGACCTCCATAGGTAAGGAGGAAGGAGTAGGGAGAAGTAGTAGGAAGAATAGTAGGTTCTTCAGGTACTGGATTTTCCTGGACAGTGTGCCTTAGTGGGACAGGTGGTTCAGCGAACGATTCTGAAAGGAGGAAGGATCATTAATACAGGTGGAGGTACCTTGTGGAGGATACAGCCTGGTAGTAGAAAAAGAATATGAACTTGAGAGTCAAACCAGGCTTCAAATCCTAGCTCTGCAGCTTCTTAGTTGTGTGACCTTGGGCATGTTTCCTAAATTCTTTGAGTTTCCATTTTTTTAGATGGAAATAAGATAGCCTGCAATGCAGTGTTATTGTGTGGATAAAATTAGATAATATGTGCAACACTCTTGCACAGAGAAAATGCTAAGTGAACATTAGTTTCCTTCTCTCAGATGCTTCTCGGAAGCTGTCCCTCCCTTTCTCTCATCTCTGGTTCCCTCTTCACCACCACCCACTCCCTGAACTCTCCCTCTTTTCCCAGCCAGCCCAGAAGCTTGAACACAAAGTCGAGTTAAAGCACACCATATTGAACTCACAAATGAGCAAGGATTGAAGTGGTTGAGGAGAACCGTTTAAGAGATAATAAGACTCTCTTGGTTACTAAGAGGGAAAAGGCAAAAAGAAATAATTTGCATACCTCATAAAAGCAATTTTGCCTCAAAAAAGAGGTAGCGTGCTTTTTTTTTTTTTCTTGTTTAGTTCTACCAGTCTTTTCACTGCCAGTTTCCAGCTGGGCTCATTCTGCAATATTATGGGCTGCACTCTGGAAACCATAGAAAAGTAGAATTTTAGACATCTGCTCTGTAGCCTAAGAAAAACGCCTGAAAGAGGCTATCACTTTGGAAATTGAGCTTGGAACTCAAAGTACATCACCAATGTCCATGCCTCTGTGGATGGGGGTGAGTTTTCAATTGAAGGATCACCCAAAACTGGCTCCCGTGAAGTTCAAGATGCAATGCCAAGTGATAACAGAATGAATGCCTGTTTAGTTTCCAAAATGCTATGTCTTGTAATATCCCATTTGATCCTCAGATAGTTCTAAAAAGACAGAGATTACCATCTTCATGCTACAGATGGAGATGCAGACACACCAAGAAGTTAAATTGATTTTTCCAGAGTCATGGAGAACAGCTAAATGACTTAAGATTCAAACGTACGATGATATCTTAGTCTGCTTAGGCTGTGTATTAGTCAGTGTTTCCCAGAGAAGTAGAACTGATAGGATGTATATGTGTATATGAATAACTTATCCTGGGAATTGGTTTTATGATCATGAAGGCTGAGAAGTCCCTCAATTCTGTTTACAAGCTGGAGAAGGCCTGAGACACCTGAATTAGACAATGTGTGCAATGATGTTTGAGGGCAGGAAGAGATGGATGTCTGAGTTCCAAAAGAGAATAAATTTCCTTTGCCTTCATTTTTTTTATCTTCCTATTTAGGTCCTTAACAGATTGGAAAAAGCACACCAACATTGGTAAGGGCAGATCTTGACTCAGTCTACTCATTCAGATGCTAATCTCTTCTGGAAGCATCCTCATAGACACACCCAGAAATAATATTTTGCCAGCTATTTTGGTGTTTCTTCACTCAGTCAAATGACATAAAATTAGCCATCACAAACTGCTATAACAAAATACTATACACTAGGTAGCTTATAAGCAACAGGAATGTATTTCTCACAATTCTGTAGGGTAGGAAGCCCAAAATCAAGATGCTAGCATGCTTGGTATTTGAAGAGAGTCCATTTTTTAATTCATAGATAGTGTCTTATCTCTGTGTTCTCACATGGTGCAAGGGGCAGACAAGTTCCCTTGAGTCTCTTTTATAAAGGTACTAATACCTTTTGTGAGGGTTCTATCTTCAAGACCTAATCACATCTCATAAGCTCCCATCTCTTAATAGCTTGACTTTGGGGGTTAGCATTTCAGCATATACATTTGGGGAGATACAAACACTCAGACCACAACAGGTGGCTAATTTTAATCCTATTCCTTGTATTCCCATTTATAAGCAGCTTTATGAAATAGTATGGAAAATATGAAGGACTACTACTCATAAATATTTTCACATTTCTCCTCTGAAAGCATAGAAAATCTTTGGCTCCTGAAGGCATGATCATATAACTTGCTTTAGTAAATAGCATGTAAGCAAAGTGATGTGTATCATATCCAGCCCAAAGCATTTAATTACCAGTGAAAAGCTCTAGAACAGGAGTCAGAAAACTGCAGCCCATTGGCCAAATAAACCCACTACCTGTTTTTGTAGATTACATTTTATTGGAACACAGCCATATTCATTGTGTTTATGTATTATCCATGACTATTTTCACATTACACTGGCAGAGTTGAATAGCTGCAACAGGGATCTCATGACCTGCAAAGTCAAAGTATTTATTATCTGAATCTTTTAAAAAAAGTTTACCAACCGCTGTTCTAGACAGTCCTACCCTGCCAGGTCACCCCAGGGGTCTGAGTGTCCCTGTGATACAGGTATAAGACAGGGGAGGCTCCTTCCCATTGGATTGCCTAACTTTTGCATGGAGAACAGTTGACCTACAGAGTTGCCCAGGCCCATTGTAGACTTTGTGTGAGTGCAAAGGAAGTCTTTGTTGAGTTAGGCAATTAAAATTTTGAACTTTTGTTAACACGGCATAATTTGGCCTCCCTTGAACTGATACATGAGTTTAGTTAGTAAATTCTGGGGATAAAAGCAAAATACACTGAATAGAGTTTGTTGGGTTTGGGATGCATTGAAAAAGCTGAATACCAGATGACGAAAATGAACATGGCAAGGGTGGATGGGTGTTTCTGCTTTTAAAATGGGCACATCCTGTGATTATTAAGATAAAGTTCTGGGCCAGAAAATTGTGGACAAGTTTGCATTGTTGACAACTCTGTTCACCAGGTCAAGGGAATTTCCAGGTTGCTCACTGGTTAAAAATAGCCATGTTTCTCTAAAAAGCTCTGTAAGTCAAGTTTTTGCATAAAGATTTTGAGTGCTGATATGTTAAAGATAAAATGGGCTTCCAGCAATAAGGTACACTGTGGGAATGTTCTGGTCCTAAGGCTTGACTATTTGATCTCTTGTAATGACTGAAACTCAACACTGAGTGACAGGTTAATCTGGCTGTTGTTGAGGTTAATGTATCTTTGTTGAAACTGACTCCTCTAGACTGACTCCTCTGTACCAGGTTTAGCTGGTTATGCGCATATGACTCTTGGTTCCAGTGCAGCAAAATAAATCAGGTCTTCTTCAGAGCTTTTAGAATTCTTGTAAGTAAATAAAGAAACTCAATCAACAACAACAAAAAGTAAGTCTGGTAAATCACCAACTCAAAGGAATTTTTGTCAGGACATTAGAAATGAATTTCTATACAGTTCGAGAGCAAATCCAGCAATTTTCCAGGGACACAGAGTACCTGGATGGAAGAATAGTGTTGATCATAGTGTGTTCTATCCTACTGCATGTCACACATGCTTAGGCCAAAAGGGCCAAGGAAAATGTTATTTAGACTTAAGATTTCGAAGGAGAGCTTTGCAGTGAAAGAGCTTAGCTGTGTTCAGTAAAAGTAAAGAATGGGCATAGATCCTAGAAGCCTGAGTTACTTGGTGGGTGAGATAAAAATATGTCCAACATAGCTCATATTGACCCTCCCAGGGCATTAACCATCTGGATTCATGATATTTTTCTTCTCTAATATATACTCCAAGCCATTGTCCTGCATCTGAAGTTGGTCCTATTAGCTTCTGATGTAGACAAGTGCAGGATAGTTATGAAGATAAAAGGGATATGAGCACGCTCATTGGATAAGGCTTACATGGACAGTTCTAGAGAGCAGGAATAACAAAATTGGCTCCGGTTGTATCCTGAGGATGTGTTGCTATTGACCAATAGAGATAGTGATGGCAGAGACCTTGGACAACATAGTTCAGAAACTCCGCAAATGATCCCCCACTTCCAACCTCTACTGGTTTTTCAGTACACTACTTCTCATTTCCCATTACCCCAGAAGAAAAAAAAAGGAAAATTCTCACTAAATAAACTTGAGTAAAATACAACCATTTTATCTTAACCTTAACAACTGAAAACAGCAAAGGACAAGTAACCAGCTTATGTCCTAAAAAACTCTTCTTGATGAAAAAAACTATTAATAAACATTTCAGAAAACCTGGAGTGTAAAACTCAGCATACTACCAATGAATGTAACTGGAGACCAAAATTTTGTCAAGAGAACAATTGAGATTTCTTATAAATATGGTGGCCTTATTAACACTCTATTAAACTCAGTTTGCTATCAACAGAGGGCTGCTTTTCTTTTTCTCCAATTAGGGTCATCTTCCTAATTATTACAGAACATCACAAATACCTCCTTTGAGTCAAGAGAATGTTCTTCCTACTTTCTTATATTTTATTAATCTACTTTCTTCTTCTGTACCTCATCAGAGAATGCAAAAAAAAAAAAAAATAGCTCATGTATTTGAACTCATAGATTGCAAGGCTCAAACTATAACTGGTGAAGCCAAGTAGGGAGCAGCTTTAGGATGGTGGAGTGACGAGACCAGGGCTTCCCATAGCATTTGCTTGTCTCATGAGGCACAAGATGATTCTTTTTTTTTTTTTCTTTGAGTTGGAGTCTCACTCTGTCGCCCAGACTGGAGTGCAGTGGCCACGCCCGGCCACCGCAGCCTCGACCTGCTGGGCCCCGGCGATCCTTCCGCCTCAGCCTTCCAAGTAGCCGGAATTACAGGCATGCGCTACCACGCCCGGCTGATTTTTTGATTAATTGTAGAGATGAGGTCTTGCTGCCCAGGCGGGTCTCGAACCCGCGGGCTCAGGCAATCCACTCACCTCAGCCTCCCAAAGGCGCGGGATTACAGGCTGAGCCACCGAACCTGGCTCAAGATGATTCTTGAACTGCTTTGGTTTGAGAGGAGCAGGGTTATGTCAGAGAAAGTGTGCACACTTCACTGCATACTTAATTTTATTAAAAAATGAGAAACCAGACACACAGCAAAGGGGATGAGAGTCGAGAGGAAAGATCCAGTTTCCATGACAACGAGAGAAGCACACACATCAGCACAGTGAGAGGTCTGACCTGGGGCAGTTGTGCTGACAGCTTTACCTAAGGCCTGTCATCAGATTTGCTCTTACCCTGTGTATCTTTATCAGTTGCCCTATATCTCTCTAAAGTGTTGGGATGAAAAGTGACTATGCACCTTCCTACCCACAGATAAGGATGGTGCCTGCCAATATCACTTAGCTTTTACTGTTGCAGAGGGAGATAGAAAATATGAATTTTTTTCAGATTATTTACCAACACAAACATTTGGATTAGAGTTGCAGACTGTCACTTCTGTGACCTTGGGGATTCTACATACATTCTCAGCACACACACACACACACACACACCCAGTGTCCACCACTAGGGTTCCTGGTAATGTACATCTCAGGACAGCTGCACCCAAAGGCATCACCCCAACATGCATATCTTCTGATATCCTTCACAGAATGCATTCAGTTCTTCACAGAGAAACCGGTTCAGCCCTCGGCCAATATAATCATGAAATCACCCTTCCAAAGTAGATTCATTATATAAGCAATCTTCAACCCAGGCTGCACATTAAAATCATCTGCAATTTTTTTATCCCCAAAGTTCTAAAGAAAAAAAGAGAAAATAAAGAAAAAAGAAAAAAATTCCTTTTCTGATGCCCAGGTCTTACCTCTTGATTTGATTTGATGTGGTTCCTAAACATTGATATTTTTTAAAACACCGCCTCCCATGTGATTCTAATGTGTAACTTGAGTTGAGTACATTATACTAATTTGTTCAGTGATAATTTGCTTAGCATCTATTTGTGTGCTGGGTTCTGGGTTAGATCTTAGAGATCTGAAGATGAAAAAGGCACTGGCGTTCCCACTCTCCTAATGGGATCGATATATCGGCAAAGAAGTACATGAAGTCTTGTGTAGGTCTTAGGCTATCTGAGTAAGTGAGGATATATGTGTTGTTGCTTCTGTTTGGGGAGTGTCAAGAAAAACATCAAGGAGGAGTAGATGATGCTAGAGGTCAGTATTAAGATATGTTTATAGATATATAAAAGCAGAAAGGTCGTTTTGGATAGGCAAAATGCACAGAGGGCATGATATGGGAACTTAAAAAAACTTCATACCACTGACATGTAGGCTTGAGAGGTGCTTGTAGTGAGAGAGGAATCTTGATTAGTGAATTACAGGATAGGTCAGAAGAAAAATACAGAATAAAGCATGAACAGAGAAACGGATGGAAACTACCTCCACCCGCCCCACACCAAAAAAACCCACAAGAGATATATGGCTTTTGTAAAGACCTAACATAATTAAAATGCTAAAAAGAAGGAAGAGAGAGAAAGTGGGAGGAAGCAGTGTTTGAAGAGATGATGGCTGATATATCTGGGATTGACAAAGATCATCGAGCCATGGACTCAAGTACTATGAATCCCAAGCAGAATAAATATAAAGATAATAAATCTAGACCTACCATAGTAAAACTGTTGAAAACTAAAAACAGAAGGGAAATATTAAAAACCAGACAGAGAAAAAATAAATATTACCTTTAAAGGAAAAAAAGTAAAATTGGCAACTGACTCGACAGAAAACAAAAAGCAGAAGCCTGAAGACCATAGAGTGATATGTGCCATGAGTTGAAAGAAAATAAATGCCTGAAATTGGCCATCAGGAGACTCCACTAAAGGAAATTGTAAAGTTCTTCAGAGAGAAGAAATATGATTCCAGAAAGAAGGATAGAAATGCCAAAAGTAGAAAGAACAATAGACAAGGCAAATATGTGAATGAAAATTAACTGTCTAAAATAATAATAACGCATATTACAGAAGTTTAAATGTACACTGAATCAAAACATATGGCAATAAAAACATATAAGTTGGAAGGGGTGAAGGTAAATGAGGCGACCATATTTAAAATCCCCCCATACAGTCTGAAAAGTAATACTAATTTATGTTAGATCTTAACAAACCAAAGATATATACTATGACTTGTAAGGTAAACATTAAAAGAATGGTAAAAGAGTGAATAACTTCCAAGCCAAAGTGGAGAGCAGATTAAATAAAAGCAAATAAAAATAATAATAAAATATTCATGAGTATTCAAGGAAGGAGAGAAAAGGGAGCAAAGAAGAGTTGGAACAAAAAAAAGATACATTTAAACTCAAATATATCTGTAATTACATTAATTTTGAAATACCTTTTCCAATTAAAAGATAAATATGATCAGACTGAATAAAAAAATAAAAACACTTTTATGAAGCTTATAAGAGAAATACCTTAAATATAAGGACAGAGTTTTAAAGGGAAAAAAGTCTACTCTTGTGTATTATCTAACAAAATGAAAAAATATTCACAAAAAGCCTGCACAAGAATGTACACTGATGCTTTATTCATAATAGACCCCAGCTGGAAACAGTACAGATGTCCTTCAATAGGAGAATGGATAAAGAACTATACATACATAATGGATATTGCTCATCAATAAAAAGGAACAAACCAGTGCCACTGTAATTAAAAAAAGAATGGATTCACAAAACATGTCAAGTTAAAGATATCAGACATAAATAAAAAATACACATATGATAATTTCAGTAGATGCAGAGCATTCAGTAAAATTCAGCATCCACTTATGATAACACTTTATTTTTTATTTTTAGAAATAGGGTCTCACTCTGTCACCCAGACTGGAGTGTAGTGGTATGATTATAGCACATTGCAACCTCAAACTCCTGGACTCAAGTGACCCTTCTGCTACAGGTACATGCAATCATCCCCAGCTAAGTTTTTTTTTTTTTTTTAATTTTCGTAAAGATGGGATCTTTCCCCTTTCCAAGGGTACAATTCAGGGTTAGGTACAAATATTCATTATGCAGTTCTGAAGTGCTAGGATTGCAGACATGAGCTTTTAACTTTTAACAGCCTAGTAACAAAAGGAACATCTTTTATATCAAAAATAATATATACCACAAGCTAGTATATTCTTAATAGAGATATGATAAAAGCTTTTACTCTGAAATGCTAAGAAAAAAATATTAACTATTTTATTCAATAGTGTACTGAAAGTTCTAGGAAGCCAAAAAAAAAAAAAAAAAAAAGGTAAGATGCTAAATATATTCAACTCAGAGAATAACAAATGAAATAGTCATTATTGCATTATTGGCAGATGGCCTGATTATACATGTAGAAGATACAGGAGAATGCTATTTGAATAAATTAATGAATTTAGCAAGGCTTTTAGATACATTGTCAGTATACAAAAATGCACTGAATTTCTATATAACCAAAACACGATAGTCAGAAAAGGAACTCTAAAATATTTTATTACGCATAATAGTATTAATATGATCAAATACTAAGGATAAATCTAACAAAAGATGAGTAATAACTCTTCACAGCACGCTGCATTTTTGTTGACAGAAAACAAAGAATACGTAGCTAAAGAGAAAGTATACCATTCTCATGAACTGAGACATTTAATAGTATATTTGATATCAATTCTACACAAATTGGTCTATAGACTCAGTGTAATCTCACTTAAAATCCCAATAGGTTTTGTTGTTTGTTTTTGACAAGCTGATCCTGAAAATTTTCATGAAAATAAAAAGGCCCAAGAACAGCCATGATAATATTTTTTGGTGGCAACTGATGAGGTGACTTTAATTTTTGTCTGGAAATCCAGAGGGCCAAAGATAGCCAAGAACATCTTGAAGAAGACAAAAAGAGATGAGGAGGAGGGGGAGGAGGAGAAAAGACTCAATATATCTAATAACAAGATTTAAAAAAATTTTTAATTTTAAAGATGTGGGGGTACAATTCATGGTTAGGTCTACAAATGTTCATTATGCAGGTACCCTTGTTGATGAGTTGTGCCCTCCACCTTCCCTGGCTGTTTCTCACTACTGCCAATCCCACCTCCATCCTTCCCTGGCAGTTTCCCACTACTGCCAATCCCCTTCTTATAGTATTATGATAGATGTTCAAGTTCTGCTTATGAATGAGAACATGTGATACTTGGTTCTTTGTTTCTGTGATAGATCACTCAGTGTTATAGCCTCTAAGTCCATCCAAGTTGCTGCAAAGTTCATAATTTTGTCCTTCTTTATGGCTGCATAATATTCCATCGTGTATATGTAAAATCACAGCAAAATAAGATAGTACACACTATTGCAAGGACTGATCAGTAAGCTAGTAAAACAATAGAGACTCCACAAGTAGAACCACAAATATATCAATACTTGTAACAAAATTAGCACAGGTGAGCAGTAGAGAGAAGGACAGATTTTTTAATAAATGACTCTGTATCTACTGGTTGTCCAGAGGAGAATAAAAAGAAACTTGGCCCTTTTCCCATACTATACACAAAAATAGATTCCAGAAAAAAAGCAGATCTAACTGTGTAATACAAAACAATAAAGTTTCTGGAAGATAAAACAGAATATTTTTATTACCTTGAGATAGGGTAGATTTCTAAAGATTAATATTGAACTTTGTTAAAATTAAAAACTTCTTGTCATCTAAATATTTATTTAAGAAAGTGAAAATGCAAGTCATAGACCAGGAAAAAAATACACAAAAATAATTGATAAAGCATTTCTATCAAAGGTATATAAAGAATGTCTACAAATTAATGAGACACGACAATACAAAATTGGACAAGAGATTTGGTCAAACGCTTCTCAGAAGAGAATTTCCAACAGGAAATAAGATTATTTTAAAAGTGCTTATTTTCACAAGTAATCAGGGAAATGTAAATTGAAACCACTATGAGATACTACTTCACACTATTTATGAAGATAGAAATTAAAAGCATAAGATACAAAAATAATCAAAAAATAAAATTCTGATAATACTGCCAAAAGTTGGCTAGGTTGTGGAGCAAAGGGAAGTCTCATATACTGATGGTAGTATAAATTGGTAAAACTTTTTTACAAAGCAGTGTGGTGTTATCTACTAAGTTAAAAACACATATATCTTATGACACAATAAATTGCATTCTATTCTGTTCAAAAGAAATATGTGAGCATGTGAACAAAGACAGGTAAAGGAATGCTTACAGCAGCATTTTCCATAGTAACTGAGAATCTAGAGACAACCCCAAATTTTCATCAATGTGGCATATTCACAAAAGGAATAGTATATGGTTAGTAAAATGAACCATAGTCACACAAAACAATAGCGATATATTTTTTAAAAATTAAATTAAATTTTTTTATTGTCAGGATTAGGTATATAAATGTTCATTATGTAGGCACCCTTGGTGATGAGATGTGCCCCTCCCTCTCCTGGCAGTTTCCCTCAACTGCCAATCCCACCTCCCCTCCCCTGGCAGTATCCCACTACTGTTAATCCCTTTCTTATAGTATTATGATAATTGTTTAAGGTCTGCTTATGAGTGAGAACATATGGTGCTCTGTTCTTTGTTTCTGTGATAGATCACTGAATATGATTGACTCCAAATCCATCCAAGTTGCTGCAAAGTCCATATGTTTGGCCTTCTTTATGGTTGCATAATATTCCATTGTGTATATGTACCACATTTTTTTTTATCCAGTTCAGCTTCGATGGGCAGCATGGTTGGTTTCATGTTTTTGCTATTGTGAATAGAGTTGCAACAAACAAGTGTATGCAAGTATTTTTTTGTTAGAGTGACTTGAGTTCCTCAGGGTATATTCCCAATAGGGGGATTGCTGGGTCACACGGAAGGTTAATTTCTAGTTCTTTCAGAAATTGCCACACTGTTTTCCAAAGAGGTTACACTAATTTACATTCCTACCAGCAGTGTAGATGTGTTCCTTTTCCTTCGCATCCTCACCAACATCTGTTGTTATTTGTTTTGTTAATGATGACCATTCTTACCGGGGTTAGGTGGTATCTCAATGTGGTTTTGATTTGCATTTCTCTGATATGAGTGAGGCTGAGCACTTTTTCATGTGTCTGTTGGCTGCCCGTATATCTTCTTTTGAGAAATGTCTATTCATGACTTTTGTCCTCTTTTTAATGAGGCTGTTTGTTTTTTTCCTTTCAGTGCATTTGAGTTCCCCTAACATCTATATATAGGCCTTTGTTGGCAAATATTTTTTCCCCTTCTGTGGGCTGTCTCCCTGCTCTCTTGATGGTTTCTTTTGCTTTGCAGAAGCTTGTCAGTTGATAAGGTCCCACTTGTCTATCTTATCGCTTATGGTATGGGCACTTGGGGTTTTGATCAGAAATTGGTTGCCAGTTCCAATTTCCACAATGGTGTCTCCTGCATTTTCTAAGATTCTTTCTTTCTTTTTTATTGAGTTAGAGGCTAACTCCATCACCCTGGTTGGAGTGCAGTGGCACACTCACGGCCACCCCAGAGTTGACCTGCTGGACTCCAGCGATCCTTCTGCCTCAGCCTTCCACGTAGCCAGAACTTCAGGTGTGCCCTACCACACCCAGCTAATTTTTGATTTATTGTAGAGACAAGGTCTAACCAATATGTCTGGGCTGGTCTCAATCACGTGGGCTCAGACAATCCACTCGCCTCAGCCTCTCAAAGTGCTGGGATTACAGGCTGAGCCACAGAGTCTGGCTCAAGATTCTTATAGTTTGAGGTTTTATGTTGAGGTCTTTGATCCATTTAGAGTTAATTTTTTGTGTATGGTGATAGGTAGGGGTCCTGTTTCAATCTTCTTCATGTGATCAGTCAGTTATCCCAGCTCCATTTACTGAATAGTTTATTCTCTCCCCAGTGGTTGTGCTGGAGACTTTGTCAAAGATGAGTTGGTTGAGAAATTGAGGCTTTGCTTCCAAAATCTCTAGCCTATTCCATTGGTCTGTATGCCTGTTCTTGTACCAATACCAGGCTGTTTTGATTATTGTAGCCTTATAGTAAAGTTTGAAGTCTGGAGGTATGATATCTTCTGCATTGTTCCTTTTGCTAAGGATTGTTTTGGCTATTTGTGGTCATTTATGTTTCTGTACGAATTTCTGTGTTGTCATTTTCAGGTCTGAGAAGAATGATGCTGGTAATTTAATGGGTATTGCATTGAATCTGTAGATTGTCTTTGATAGGATGGACATCTTAACAATGTTGATTCTTTCTATCCATAGGCATGGAATATTTTTCTATTCGTCTGTGTCTTCCTTGATTTATTTGAACAGTGTTTCATAGTTCTCATTGTAAAGCTCTTTCACTTCTCTGGTTAGGAAGATGCTGATGTATTTCATTTTATTTGTTGCTATTATGAATGGAATTGTGCTTTTTATTTGGTTCTCCACATGTCTGTTGTTGGTGTAAAAGAATGCAACTGTCTTTTGCATATTTATTTTGGACACCAAGACTTTGCCATAGTCCTTTATCAGTGCAAGCAGGTTTTTGACAGATTCTCTTGGATTTTCAAGGTATAGGAACATATCATGAGCAAAGAGAGATAACTTAACTTCCTCTTTTCCTATTTGGATACTCTTGATTTATTTCTCTTGTCCTATTACTCTAGCTAAGACTACCAACACAATGTTGAACAAGAGGAGTGAGAGTGGGCAGCCTTGTCCTGTTCCAGTTTTCAGGGGAAATGTTTTCTGTTTCTGTCTGTTTAGCAATGTGCTAGGGAAATGTTTTTCAGTTTGTGTCTGTTTATCAATGTGCTAGCTGTGGCTTTATCATGGATGGCACTTACTATTTTGAGATCTATTCCTTCTAAACCTAGGTGTTTAAGGGTTTTTATCAAAAAGGGATGCTGAATTTTATCAAAAGTTTTTTCTGCATCTAATTATACAATCACGTGGTTCTTGTTTTTACATCTGTTGATGTATTTAATTACACTTATGGTCTTTCGGATATTGAACCAGGCTTCCATCCTGGGGGTGAAGCTTACTTGCTCACGGTGGATGATTTTTGAGATGTGTTGTTGGATCCGATTTGCTAGAAGCTTGTTAAAGATTTTTGCATCTATGTTAATAAGGGATATTGTCCTGCAGTTCTCTTTTTTTGTTGGATCTTTGCTTGGTTTGGGTATCAGTGTGATGTTAGCTTCATAAAATGATTTGGGGAGAATTCCATCTGTCTCAATTGCCTGGAATATTTTCAGTAGGATTGGTATCAGCTCTTCCTTGTAAGTTTTACAGAATTCTGTTGGAAAGTCATCTGGTTCAGGGCTTTTTTTTGTAGGTAGTTTTCTTATGACAGAGTCAATATCCTGGGTTGTTGTTGGTCTATTTAGTGTCTCAATGTCATCTTGTTTCAACCTAGGGAAATTGTGTGATGTCAAAAAGTCATCCTTTTCATTTAGGTTATCAAGTTTGTATCCATACAGGTATATATAGTAATCTCTGATAATCTTTTGCATTTCTTCAGGGTCAGTTATGATTTGATCTTTTGTATTTCTAACTGTATTTATTTGGGTTTTTTCTCTCTTTTTCTTAGTCATTCTTGCTAAGGGCCAATAAATCTTGTTTATTCTTTCTAAGAACAAGCTTTTTGTTTTGTTGATGTTTTCTATGATATTTTTGTCTTCTATGTCCCATATTTGGGCTCTTATTTTGGTAATTTGGATTCTTCTGATAAAGTTAGCATTTTGGTGATCTTCTCTTTCCAGCTCTCTTAGGTGTTTTGTTAGACTGTTAATGTGTAATCTTTCCATTTTCTTGATGTGTGTTCATAGAGATAAAAATTCCCCTCTTAGAAATGTTTGTATGGCATCCCAGAAGTTTTGGTAAGATGTTTCTTCATTTTCATTTTTTTCCAAGAGTCTTTTAATTTCTGTTTTGATTTCAGAGTTGACCCAGTAGTTGTTCAGCATCATGTTGTTTAGTGTTCATGTCTTTGTGGGATTTGGGGAAATTGTATTGGTGTTGATATTTATTTTTATTTCACTGTGTTCTGAGAAGGAGCATGACAATATTTCAACCTTATGGAATTTGTTTATGCTTGATTTATGGCCGAGGATGTGATTGATCTTGGAGTATGTTCCATTTGGTGATGAGTAGAATGTATATTCATGGGTTGTTGGGTAGAATATTCTGTAGTTATCTATTAAGTCCATTAGGTCAAATGTCAAGTTTAGTTCTGATCTCCTTGTTGATTTTTTGCCTCGATGATCTATCTAGGGCTGTTAGTGGGGTATTCAAGCCCTCTGCTATAATAGTGTTGGAGTCAATATCTTTTTTTAGTTTACTTAGCAGTTGCTTTATAATTGCTGGCGCTCCTGTGTTGGGTGCATATTTGTTTAGGATGGCTATTTCTTGTGATGGATTGAATCTTTTGTCATTATATAGTGTCCTTTCTTATCTTTTTAAATTTTTGATAGCTTAAAGATTGTTTTGTCGGATATTAAGATTGTGACTCCTGCCTTCTTCTATGATACATTTGTCTGGAAACTCGCTTTTCATCCTTTAACTTTGAGTCTGTGTGCATCTGTTGTTCAGTGAGATGAGTTTTCTGGATGCAGCAAATAATTGGATCATGATTTCTTGTCCAGTTTGCCATCTGTGTCTTTTCAGTGGTGCATTTAGTCCATTCATGTTCAAGCTGACTATTGAAAAGTAATTATTTATCCCTGTCATGAGGTTCTTCTAAAGTTTTTTCTGTTTGTTTGCTTGTTTTCTTTTAGCTTTGAGCTTGGTGCATGTGTGTATTTTTAAGATTGTTTTTGTAATGTATTCTCTGTTGATTCTGTGCTCTACTGCTCTCTTGGGAAGTTTGTGGTCATTCTTTTTTTTTTCTTTCTTCTGTGCTTAATACCTTTTTAAGTGTCTTTTGTAGAGCTGATCTGGAAGCTGCATAATCTCTTAGAGATTGGATGCCTGGGAAGGATTTTAATTCTCCATCACTGATGAAGCTGAGCTTTGCTGGGTAGAAAATTCTTAGTTGAAATTATTTATCTTTGAGGACTTTGAATATTGGACTCCAGTTCCTTCTTGTTTGTAGTGTTTCTGCTGCCAGGTCTGCTGCTATTCTGATTGGCTTTCCCCAGTAGGTAGTCTGACCTTTCTCTCTTGCTGCCTTTAGGATTTTTTCTTTTGTTCCTACTTTGTGTAGGTGAATTAATATGTATCTAGGAGTTGGTCTTCTCATTTGATGTCTTGTTGGGATGCTCTGTATCTCTTGTATTTGACTAGTCACATCTCTGGTAAGATGGGGAAAGTTTTCTTGGATAACCTCCTGGAATACTTGCTCTGAAGTGCTCTCCATTTTCCTTTATTCTTCTGGGATACCAGTCAGGTGTAGGTTTGGCCTCTTGATATAATTGCACAACACTGATAGGCTTTGTTCTTTCTTTCTGAGTTTCTTTCTGTTTTTTATAGATTGGGTTAATTCCATGTGCTGATCTTCAAGTTCTGAGATTATTTCTTCTGCTAGATTAATTCTGCTTTCCATGCTTTTCATCTTGCTATTTATTTCCTGGAGAAATTTTTATATGGCCAAAATCTCTGTTACAAGTTCTTTCAGTGTTGCATCTTGTCTTTCTTGAGTCTTATACACTCTTTCCAACCATTCCCTAATCCCTGTTGTATTTTGGGGCTTGTCATTGGTGACTTCCATTGTTTGGACTCTGAAGTCTTATTTTTCAGGCATTTTTCTTTATTACACTTGAAATTGCTTGTGATCTTCCATTGGTTTTTCTTCATTTGTGACGATCTCTTGCTTTTCTCTTTAGTTCCATTATTCAGTGGCAGTGGGAGAGGTTTTAACTACTGATGTTTGCTCAGCCCTCTATTCTTCCCTGATCTGGGCTCTGGATTTGTTCTATTTTGAAAAAGGATTGTGGGGGGAAGTTTTGCTGTCTCTTGTGGTTTTAAAAGTTGAATAAGGTAAGAGGATGGGGAACTAGGATTCAGAAACTACTTGCAAATCACAATGTTCACTGATTGTGGTATATGTTTCCTGAGACACACTCCCCACCACTACCATTCTATATAAGGATGTAATGAGTATGTGTGTGTACCTCCTGAGTCCAAGATACAGTAACAGTAATGAGGAGAACAGAGAAAAATAGAATGAAATAAGATGGACAAATAAAAAACATAAAAACACAGAACAATGAAAGCAGAAACCAAAGCAAAAAACAACTGAACACACACACACACACAGACACACATACACACTCCAAAATAAACTGGAACAACAACCAAGTGAAACAAAACAAACAACAACAAAAATCCAGGAAAACGAAACACACACACACACACACACACACACACACACACCCCTAACACAAAATGAATGGAGAAGAAAAAAAAAATTGGGGAAAAAAAGCACAAAAAGGAATTCAGATTAAACCCTCACACATATATTCACACACACCTTAAACTAAAAAACGAACAAACAAAAAACCAAGAAGAACAAAAAAGCAAAAGCAAATCAACAAAAAAATCTCCAAAAACCAAAAAAAGACTGAAAGATGAACACTCAATCATTCACATACACACATAAACAGAAAATGAAAAACAAAAGAAGAAAGAAAAAGAAAAAAGGGGGGGATGCAAATCAAACCCTCACATACACATTCATGCACAAAAGAAAAATATTTAAAAAGTAGAAAAACTAACAGGCAAAAAATTTTTAAAAATATTTTTAAAATTAAAAAAAGAAAAAACCCTGCCCTCTTGTGACAGGTTCTGAAATTGTTCCTCTTGTCTTTGCTGTCTCCTGCACTTTTCGCCTCTTTCACTCTTTCCCCAGTGTCTGGACCCGGGAAGGAGGAGGGGATGTGGGGGTGGGTGTGACTGCAATCCTCTCCTCTCACTTTCATATAGTCAGGGGGATCCCCTCCATGGAGAGGTGTGGCACTGTCTCTTCCCTGAGTATGTACCTGCAAGGGGTGCCCCAGCCAGGTCTATTTGGAATGTAGCTCTCCTATTGTGGCTGATGTCCAGGCTCTGCCTGGGTTTGTCCCTCTCAGTTGTGCCCCAGTTGTGTGAGTCTGATGTTCAAAGGATTGCAGGGGAGAAGGGTTGTTGACTCAGCCCCAGACTCACCACTGATCTCTTTGGTGGTCTTCCTCATTCTTTTCTGACCACACCCTTTTTCCCTCTGCTGAATCAGGATGGGGGGGGGGCATCTGAGACTAAGCACTTGTCCTGTCCCTCTGAAGTTTGTGCTTTCAGGATATCCCCTCTGGGTCGCAATCAACCCCTGAGTAGTTGATCTGTTGGTAACAGAGATTGGCTCTGTTGCTCCCTGGTGAGCAAGTCAGAGCACTTTCCTGCCCTATTTTCAAGATGGTGCTGGGGTGCCTTTTTTGTCTTCTCTGGTGGGACTGCCTCTGGGCTCCCTCTGCAGCCCTTGCTACCAGTGTCTGGCCAGGCGCTGCAGTGCGAGGTAAAGCCTGAAGCCTGCAGTCTCTCCCGCTGCAGTGGTGATGCAGAGCCTGGAGCCAGTATTCTCTCCCCACCCCTTTTGTGCAGGAAAACTTGTCAGTTCAAAAAAAATGGTGCTCAGCTTTTGTGACCAGGAAGCACTAGGGACCGAGCAGAGCAGCTGCAGCACCAGATGCTTCACCAGGAAAGCCCTGGTCACTTGCTTATGAGCCCGTGCTTAGTTAGTCTCTCCCAGCATCTTCTTCCTAGGAAGGGTTTTGTTGATTTTTTAAAAATGGCCCTTGATTTCTGTGTCCTGGGAATTGCTAGGGTTCAAGTCGAGCAGCTGCAGCTCCAGCCACTTCACCAGGAGAGCCCTGGCTGCTTGCTCCCGAGCCCTCACTCATTCACTCACACATACACACAATTTTCCATACACTGATTCACTCACACTGGGACTTGTATAGTCTAACTGGCTCTGCCACCATCTTCCCAACACTCAGCTCGAACTTCTAAAGGATTTCTTGGACTTCCCCAAAGCAGCCCTTGGACCCAAGAAACTGGCTTATCTGTCTTTCATTTCATGTTTCAAAGTCTATTTTTTAATGGGGATTTATTTCTGTATGCAATTCAGGGGGATTTGCATGTCTAAAAAGGACTAATGTATTTGGGGAAAATCATGAATTCCTTTGTAACCACTGAACACCTTTAACATAGAAAATTTTGACCACTTACTTTGTCTGAACCAGTTAGTCCCTGGACTGCATTAATGAGGCCAAAGCAATATTAGCTTAAACTATATTTTTACCAAATGTATTGAAATCAAGCCAGGGCTCTTATCAAACCAAGCCAGATGTTTCTCTTGGTCTTCCCCATTCCTATCCAGTGTTGGTGAGCTTCCTAGAAATTTTTTTTATGATGCATTTCATAAGCAAAATTTTGAATGAGAGAATCCAGATTTGAAAAGGGGTACATAGTGTATGCTTCTATCTCTTCAAAAAGAGATGAAATATAATACATAGTTTTAGACATCTGGATAACTCACTTCTGAAAAAATATAGTGATTGGGAAAGGTCATGGTGTTGGGGGGTTGGCTAAAAGAATTCTCATAAAACTCTATTTTTGACCTGGATATTTGTTGCATTGTGTGTTCAATTTGCGAAAAAATCATTCAGATGCATAATATGATGTGTGCACTTTACTATAGGTATGTTAAACTTCAGAATGTTTATAAAGGCTTCTCACCCAGAGTTATAGTATTTCCACTCACCTGAGTTCTAGAATTATTATGGAAGATTTTATGATTATGATAATAGAGAGAAATCATGGGTGAACAAAACAAAACAATACTACATTCTGTGAATGCATCAAATCTGAATTTTTAAAATTTATTTTGGTTTTATAGTTATATATATCCTATAAGCAAAATAATTTTATAACTTGCTTAATGGCCATACAGATTTAAGTGTTGCCACAGAAAGGCAAGGTTGCAGATTCATTTGTACTTTACTCAGATCTGCAAAGAAATATATCTCCTATTTATTTATAGCTGATAGTCTTCTTCATGAGCCTTCAACCATTGAATTGTGGAGGAAAAAACAAATGTATCATTCAATTAATTCAACCTAATCCAATACCAAAGCAAATTTCTCTTTGAATAAGTTCTTGATATTTCTAGGAAATATGTGCAGTCTTTAAATTTTCTTTCTGTTAGTCTCTCCCAGCATCTTCTTCCCAGATCTCTCAGATAGCATCTGGGTATCTGAAGGAGGGTATGTGGCTAAGTCAATGGATGACAGAGGTCTTAGAGTCTGCAGAACAGACAATGGTACTTGCTGCACCATGGTAAGGCTGGTTTGCTCCCTTCATGTGTCCCTGATTTTATCCCTAGGCACCCTGCTATGAAGCCCACCTCTGGTGTGCCTCGTTATCTGGTCTCTCTTGTCTTGGCCAGAGCCTACAGGTCTCTCCAACATGATTCAGCTATGTCTTCGATGTGTCAAGTTCTGCAGAGTCCTTCAAAATCCTGCCCTCCCTACCCCCCAGCTACATATACTCCCTACATCTAGTCCCCAGTTTAGGATTTCTGTCTCATCCCTCAGCGCTACAGACTTCATGGGAGGCTCAACAGCTTTCCACTATCCTACCCTCTGAAGGCTTGCAGAAGTCAATGGAAATTTGGGAGTACTACACAACCAAATGTAGTACTTTTCTCTACATCTCAAACTTTGGCATGCAGCAAAATTACCTTGAAGGCTTGTTAAAACCCAGATTGTTGGTTCTCACCTCAAGTTTTTGCTTGGCATGTCTGTGGGTATGCTGCTGGTCTGAGACCCTACTTTAAGAAACACTGCTCCATGTTGCCCATTGAAGCTGGACTGGATAAAAAAAAAATGTGGTACATATACACAATGGAATATTATGCAGCCATAAAGAAGGACAAACATATGGACTTCGTAGCAACTTGGATGGATTTAGAGTTGATCATACTCAGTGATCTATCACAGAAACAAAGAACAGAGTACATGTTTTCACTCATAAGCGGACCTTGAACAGTTATTGTAATGCCATAAGAAAGGGGTTGGCAAGCTGGGAATCCCTAGTGGGAAACTGTCAAGGGAGAAGGGGTGGGATTGGCAGTTGAGGGAAACTGCTGGGGGAGGGAGGGGCATACCTCATCAACAAGGGTATCTGCATAATCAACGTTTGTATACCTAACCCTGAGTTGTACCCCATATCTTTATATTAATTTTTAAAAAGGAAAAAAAAGAAACACTGCTCACATTAAATCTCCAAGCCACCTTGGTTGTACAGTCCCTGAGATTGCTGTGAAGGAGGCTTCAAAGTGGCAGCCAAACTCCCAAGAATTAAGTCTATGTCTTCTTCACTCCGATCTCCTCCCTGGCCTTTCTCTTTTTCCCATGACCTTGGGGCTGGATAGGCTGGATTTTTGTTAGTTTTGGTAGTTCTGTTTGTTTTGTTTTCCTTTCCTTATCTCTCTAGGGCTTCTATAAGTATTGCTAAAGCCAGAAGAGACTGAATTTGGGTTCTTCTCTTTTTTCTCCTACATCATAATCCCCTTCTTCCTCATTCCAACTTTCAAAGACAGCATTAGTGGCAGATGATATTCAAGGGAGAGAGACTAGCTAACTGATAATGAATGAATGTAAATTTTCAAACTTTAAATGCATTACAATAATAAAAATAATTCAATATTAAGAGTCTGTGAAAATCCTTTTCCGTGTACATGGATCTAAACGATATTCAAGTTTGAAAAATATGAAAGAGTAACTGGAAGACCAATAAAGCAAGAGCTTATAAGAGCTAATGGGAATGGAGAAAGCAGAATCCAGCTCTGTCCCTTCAGTCTCTTTACTAGGAGCTGGTGGTTCAAGACCAAAATTGAATGGTGACAGAGAAGATTCTGTTCCAGGTCAATGAGTACTGTGTCCAGAGAGACCTCCATCTTGTGAGGACTCTGTCCCAGCAGGCATACACAAATCTAGGGCCAGTGCCAGGCATTAAGCTGGATGGCTCCATATGCTCTGCCGGGGTTAGTAATCAGCGAACCGGGGCAGAACCCTGTACCCAGAGACATGGAGGCTATCATCAGCCAAGTGGGGAGCAGACCTCAAGTCATCTGGCTGAAGATATAAGATGAAACTTCCTTAGAGAGGAAGGCAATGCCTTGGAGGGGTTGGGGTGAGAGAATGCATGGTGCCTTGAACCCCAGAGGAAGGGATTCTGGCAGTAGCTGGGCTGTCTCACACGGTATTGGGATGGGGTCATCCCTCTATTATGGCCAGGAGTGAAACCTGACACCACTGGCTCATTATGACTCTTATAATCTCTGGTAAGGATTGAACAAATTCTAGCTCTGGGAGAGGAGTATAGGAATAGCTGCAATGGGGCTAAAATGGGCATGAGGACTGCTGTGGGAAGCAGAGGGCCAAGACACAATGTCAACCATCCCCTCTGGCACTCCAGACCAGGAAGTGGAGCTTTGTCACTGAGAAATGGGGACTCACGTTTCTCCTTTATAGAACCAGAAAAGTGACAGCTTCTTACTCCTGCTTTGACCATTCTAAAATGTGGTTTCTAATCCCTTTCCTGTCTCTTTCACAGAGTTGCCATATGAATTCAAATGAGATGATTCAGGTAAGAGCCTTCATTAATCTATAAAAAATGTAAGGTGCGTGATGCTGGGATGATCATGTTTGTGCTGCATACCAGCTTTAATCCTTTGGCTCAAATAAATAATAGAACAGAAAAATCACAGCACTCATGAGGCTTTTCAACTGAATCTCACATCAGCTCCTCTGGTGAGGCCTCCTACAGTCCCACATTCAGCTTCCTCTTGAGTCAGATCCATCTCAGATCATTTCCTCTTTTCAAAAGAAAGAACAAGTTAATAATAGTGTTTTGGTTTTCAGCATAGAAACAAGCTCATATTTAGTGTTTGAAGGCAGGGGCATGCAACACAATTGCCTGGGTTTTTGGTTTAACACCATGTGTGACTGTTTCCATAGGATAAGATGTTGAGTCTGGACAAGACAGTTAGCATTTGAAGAGAGTTACTGCATATTTAAGCAACTTCAGCATCACTCCCTCAGCTAGCGCTGCACAGAAAGAGAAGTGTGTCAGACATGTGAATGCAATGCCTGCTGTTTAATCCTGACTCTGGTCTTCAAATGGGGCAGACCCTTCCTCATGTCAATGGGACCATTACTGCTTGCTAAAAATGCTCTGGATTTTATCATCTCATTTCTGCTGCTCCTCTTTTTTTTCTGTTTGTGTCTAACTTTTGACTTTTGGGCTTGTTTACCTGTCTTACTTCTGTGCATACTCTTTGAACTCGATGGCAGATTGGCTTCATTGTTTATTTTTGTCCTAGCTACTCTTCTTTCAACCAGTTATCCTTTATAGCACCTGAGACATGGGGCCATGGCATTTCCTGCTTTGTTGGTACAGTTAGAGGTCTCTCAGTCCACTGTAGAAACAATGGGTTTGGGTACTGCCCTGCAGGATTATTCAACCTAAGGTCAAATTAATGGACACCAAACATAAGATGAATGCTACCATATTATAATATATCAAGCAAGAATTGTGGTAGCAAGAATTCCTTTCACTCATTTGTCTACTGTTTAAATCTCATCCATGCTTAACTCTACAGTTATTCTTTACCAACTGAGACACCACGTAGGGCTGTTCTCAGCCTGGGTCCTCAGAAGAACTAGAGGCGTCCCAGGAAATGTCCATGTTGAGGATTTTAAAAATCCTAACAGGAATTGAATATTTCTGAATTGGGAAAATTGTAATGCAAACTCATTTGCTTTTGGTAAGGGAGGCACTAGTTATTGCCGATGAGCAGTTATAGGAGTAATAGATACAATGGGAAAAATGTGTGAGTTATATTAGCAAATACTGTTTGAGAGCCAAAACATTTAAAAATATAAGACCCAACTCAAATAAATAAATAAATAAATAAAAATATAAGACCATAGCAATTATGTTGGGGTGGTTAAAGAAAATTCTTTGTAATGAAAAGGTAGTAATCTGCTGACTAAAGGTCAGGAGCAATACTGACTGTCAGGTCTCTCATGTACAGTTAGTGGCCAGAGTATTTTGACCTTGTAAGTGACGTGCAGCTAAGGAAATCTTTGAGGAACTTCTAATCCAGTGATCATAATGGAAGATGTGGACATCTTGCACATTCTACCACCAACATTTTGGGTAACCATATGCCAAATCCACTAAAATTCTCTTTCCGTCTCAAAAAAGTACCAGAAAAGTCTTCTATCAAAACAGCAGAGTTGCCGGGCTCGGTGGCTCAGCCTGTAATCCCGCACGTTTGGGAGGCTGAGGTGAGAGGACTGCTTGAGCCCGCGGGTTCGAAACCCGCCTGGGCAGCGAGACCTCATCTCTACAATAAATCAAAAAATCAGCCGGGCGTGGTAGCGCATGCCTGTAATTCCAGCTACTTGGAAGGCTGAGGCGGAAGGATCGCCGGAGCCCAGCAGGTCGAGGCTGCGGTGGCCGGGAGCGGCCACTGCACTCCAGTCTGGGCGACAGAGTGAGACTCCAACTCAAAAAACAAAAACAAAAACAAAAAAACAGCAGAGTTAGATAATTGATTAATGTATTTCTAATCTGTATGTCATTCCTTCACAGTTTTTAAGAAAGAGCAGATATGTAGATTTAACAATTTTTTAAAACCATGAGCGTTTACTAATTTACAAAATCTATTCATATTAAGGGCTTTATTTGAAATTACTGCCATGTGATAGGCAAGTTTTATTAAGTTCATTCTGTATATGCTAACATTGAAGTTACAAGCAGCAAAGTCCTGGCTATATCAAATAGACACATAGCTATTTCTTATTAAGTATGAGACATTTTGAGCTTAAGGGAGCTGTGGGAGTTAATCTGAGCATTTCAGAATGATTAAAGACCTTTACAATGAAAACTACAAAACACTGCTCAAAGAAATCAAAGATGACACAACCAAGTGGAAAAATATCCCATGCTCATGGATTGCAAGAATCAACATTGTGAAGATGTCCATCTTACCTAAGGCAATCTACAGATTCAATGCAATACCCATCAAATTACCAGCAACATTCTTCTCAGACCCCAAAAAAAACAACACAGGAATTCATATGGAAACACAAACGTCCAAGAATAGCCAGAACAATCCTCAGCAAAAAAAAAAACAAAGCAGGTGGTATCACATTACCAGACTTCAAACTTTACTATAAAGCTACAATCATCAAAACAGCTTGGTTTGGGTATAGGAACAGGCATATAGACCAATGGAATAGAATTGAGATTCCAGAGGCAAGACCTCAATTTCTCAACCAACTCATCTTCGACAAAGCCTCCACCACCTACCACTAGGGAGAGGAGAACCTATTCAGTAAATGGTGCTGGGAAAACTGGCTGACCACATGCAGAAGATTGAAACAGGACCCCTATCTATCCCCATACACAAAAATTAACTCCAAATGGATCAGAGACCTAAATATAAAACCTCAAACCATAAGAACCTTAGAAAACGAAGGACATACCCTCATGGAAATTGGAACTGGCATCCAATTCCTGAACAAAACTCGAAACCCACAGGCCATAAGGGATAAGATAGACAAGTGGGACCTCATTAAACTGACAAGCTTCTGCAAAGCCAAAGAAACCATCAAGAGAGCAGGAAGACAGCCTACAGACTGGGAAAAAGTATTTGCCAACACCACGTCTGACAAAGGCTTAACATCCTGGATCTACAAGGAACTCAAACGTGCTGACAAGAAAAAAACAAACAACCCCATTATAAAATGGGCAAAAGATATGAACAGACACTTCACAAAAGAGGACATCCAAGCAGCCAACAAACACATAAAGAAATGTTCCACCTCATTAATCATCAGGGAGATGCAAATCAAAACCACACTGAGATACCACCTAACTCCAGTCAGAATGGCCATTATCAACAATTCAAAAAATAACAGCTGCTGGAGAGGGTGTGGCCAAAAGGGAACACTTCTACACTGTTGGTGGGAGTGTAAACTAGTGCAACCTCTGTGGAAAGCAGTGTGGCGATTCCTGAAAGCTCTAAATATCAACCTCCCATATGACCCCGCAATCCCCCTACTGGGAATATACCCTGAAGAACTCAAATCACTCTATCAAAAAGATACCTGCACATGTATGTTTATCGCAGAGTTGTTCACAATAGCAAGAACCTGGAAACAACCATGCTGCCCATCAAAAGAGGACTGGACTAAAAAAATGTGGTACATATACACAATGGAATACTACGCAGCCATAAAAAAGAACAAAATCATGAATTTTGCAGCAACCTGGATGGAACTAGAGTCTATAATACTGAGTGACCTCTCACAGAAACAAAGATCCAAGTATCACATGTTCTCACTCATGTAATGGACCTTGAACATCCAATGTAATACTATAAGATAATGACTGATGGTACTGGGAAACTATGGGGGGGATTGGATTAACAGTAGCAAATATCTGTCTGGGGATGGGGAAACACCTCTTATCAACAGGGTGCCTGAATGAAACGTAATTGTACACCTAACCCTTAACTGTACCCCACAAAACCATATTAAAAAATATTGAATAAAAAAAAAGCTCTAATGATTTTGCTGCAGTAGCTGGAAAAATGGTCACTAAATAACTCAAGCCAACAAACAAAGAACATAACAAAAACACTTAAGAAACTAAGGCATTTCAAAAGATGGAAGGCAAGTTTTTGTTTTATTTATTTATTTTTTTTTTAGCATTTTCTAAACATTAATGTCCTAAAATATATTCATATGTATTCCTGGGGAAGGAATAATTTTGAAGTCAAATAAGTTTTGAAAATACTGACTAACATATCTCCTTATTAAAGGTCAATGCATTAAAAGTTCTGAGCATGTCCACAGTATAGAAGTGCGTTCAACTTTGTTTATCAACACTTCCCAATCTTATTTGACCATGGAATGACTTTTTAAAATTACTGTCACCGAAATATGAAATACATGTGTTAAAGTGTGTGATTTGAACACACTGATTTAGACAAATAGAAAGTGGAAACTAGTCTCCAGTTTACAACATAAAAACTGGGTTAGGAGGAGAAAGTTTGTGACCAGGGTTATTTGCTGTCATCCTGCAACATTCTATGGGCATGTGATTTTTTTTAAAAGACACGCTAGTGAGGCACTCTGCAACTTCCTCAAAGATTGCCATCTTTAACTTGACATCTCTAGTTTCCAGTGATTTATCATAATTTGATGAGATAAAACCTCTTTGAAGAAAGAATATTGAGAGAGCTCTTGCCAGTATAGTTGTGCTGGAAGTCCCTAAGACTACTCCTCAGTTTGAGAATTCATTAAAGGAACTTACAGGGCTTAATCTTAGTCTCATTCACAGCTAAAACTCTTTCCCTTAACAATAGTTATGTCAATATCTGTGGAATGCTGTATACCAGGGAAGTACATATACATGATGGAATATTACACAGCCATAAAGAAGGAGAAATTTATGAACTTCGCAACAACTTGGATGGACTTAGAGTCTATAATACTGAGTGATATATCACAGAAACAAAGAACTGAGTACCACATGTTCTCACTCATAAGTGGAACTTGAACAATTATCATAATACTATAAGAAAGGGAATGGCAATAGTGGAAAACTGCCAAGAGTTGGGGGGAGGGATTGCCAGTAGCGAGAAACTGCTGGGGCGGAGAACGGGATTGGCAGTAGTAGGAAACAGCCAGGGAGGTGAGGGGCACACCTCATCAACAAGGGTACCTGCATAATGAACATTTGTATATCTAACCCTGAATTGTACCCCACATCTTTAAAATAAAAAATTTTAAATAAATATAAAAATAAAAGCTTCAGTGTCCAGGGTTTTTAGTAGAGGTTAATCACATAGATCCCTTCTTCCTAAGATGTACCAAAATTCCAATCTTTCAGGAAAAAAGAAGATATTCAACATAAGCTACGTTTCTTGTACAAACAGTTTTTGGCCCAGAGAACCACTCTTACCAGTTCTGGGAATAGTGAGAAGATTTCAGATCCAGTGAAGTAGGCCTTTATAAGGATGGCAGTGTCAGGCTTGCCATGGTGTCTCTTTTCTGAGCAATGATAAATGATTTAAGTAACTCAAATGCTGGATAAAATATAAAAATCTCTCTTAGAAGTAGTGAAACCATAAGAAGAAATCTGCAGAGACCAAAAATCAAGTGAAAGAAAAAACCTGGAAGAAAAAGAAGAAACAAAGCCAGCTTTTGCCCTGAAGTTTTCTGCTGAACCCGGGAGAATGTGAACTTCCACTTTGACAGCTATGTGGTTTGCTGGGGAGCAGGAGATAGAATCCAGGGCCTGATGGATGGCCTAGTAATAGAATACTCCTATAAAAAGAGTCAGTAAGGACTACATCTTTTTTAAAAAAATCAAATAAGAAAAATTCTGCTAAACAGAAAGGAACTGTAAGAAAAATTTCTTGTTTCTATCTTAGCATTGAGTAGAAGGGAAAAAAAATTCTTAGAATTTTTAACTACATGCCAGACCACATGAACCTTTGTGGTCCAAATTAAAGCTATCCTTGTGATATATATATTTAAAACTCTCAGGTATAGAGTTGGTACAATTTGACAGTGCTCCCAGGCAAATAGCTAAAAAATACATATATTTTCTGTGGAGAAACATGACTTCAACTGATTATTTAAATACCCTCAGATAATTTCCTAGGAAAATGAAAAACTTGCAGCCAAATATCAGCAAAAGACCCATAGAAACAAAGCATCGTGTGAGTATCAGCAGACACAATGATAGCTGAATAAGACTCACACATATTTTAGACATTGGAATTATCAGACGTGAAGTATAAGTTTTATATTTAAAGGAATAAAAGAGAATTTTGAAATATGAACAGGAAGTGAAATGACCAAGCAAAATTGAAAAAATTCAAATGGAACGAACTTTTAAAAATGAAAACCATGGCAGAGGAAATTAAAACCTCAACAGAAATTTAGACATAGCTAAACGGAAAAATTTGTGAATTAAAAATTAGATACAAAGAAGCTATCTAAAATGCAACACTGAGAAGCAAAAGTTTGGAGCATAGGAATCTAATATAAAGAAACATGGCAAGAAGTTTAACAAATATCCTAATCAGAATCCCAGAAAGAATAGGCAGAAAGTATGGGGTAGATGCAATATCTCAAGAGAAAATGATGGATCAGAATTTTCCCAATTGGTTAAATATCTCAAATCCAAAATCATAACACATCTTAAGCAAGATAATCTTTACAAAATGGAATGGAATGGTAGAAAAAATAAAAAATAAAAATGATCAGCCGGGCTCGGTGGCTCAGCCTGTAATCCCGCACCTTTGGGAGGCTGAGGTGAGTGGATTACCTGAGCCTGCGGGTTCGAGACCCGCCTGGGCAGTGAGACCTCATCTCTACTATCAATAAAAAAAAAATCAGCTGGGCGTGGTAGCGCATGCCTGTAATTCTGGCTACTTGGAAGGCTGAGGCGGAAGGATCTCCAGAGCCCAGCAGGTCGAGGCTGCGGTGGCTGGGAGCGGCCACTGCATTTCAGTCTGGGCGACAGAGTGAGACTCCAACTCAAAAAAAAAAAAAAAATCAATGACCTATTAAAAATAACTGTAAAATAAAAATGAAAATATAATTTGAAATGGGATGCAGCAAAATTAGTGCTTAGAGGAAAATTTATTACATTTACTCCATAGCTTATTACATTTTTTCCAATGCATATTTTAGAAAAAAATGACATTTTCAGTTATGAACAGTGAGGTAAGATAAATTTTTCTGAACTATCAATGATACATTCTAGAAGAAACACTGAATTATAGTTTTTTCTCCATAGAGAAAATACTGCCAAAATATAGAATAAATTATTATGGAGATATACTAGATAGTTGGTTAATATGAATATTGTATTATCATAATATATGTACTTGTCACCTTTTTAAAACTTGTAATTTATTGTGCTTTCCAAATAAATATTGAAATGCCTGCTTAATTTTACATTTATATTTTGTATTTTTTTAAAAAAGAGAACCTCTATTTCTCCCCCAATTTATATGAACCTCAGGGTCTTCAAACTTGGACTCACCCCTAACTAATACCAGTAGTGACAGTAATGTGTAGCCACCAGGAGATAAAACTGGCAAGCCGTATATTACGAAACCAGATAATGTAGAATGACTACCTTGGTGAATTTACTATAGTCTAACATCTGACTCTCAGTTCTACACATTCAGACATGATTTTGTTAGTATACCATGAACAGAGTGACTCACATTAGCTGAACTCATGAGATTGATGTATAAAATTAAGATGGCAATTAATTTATTTACAGGGTGAAATAAGGTCAGAAGGGTCAGAAATATTTGAAATACACCTGTTCAGTACATTTTCTTCCTGTAGAAAGCTGCATGAGAAGCCAATAAATTCATAACAAGAAATTGCTGACAGAAGGCCTAGAAATACTTGAAACTGAAGGAAGGGCATGTTCTCTCTTACCTGGAAAACCAAATCTGAATGAGAAATTTATTTGATAAGCATGAATTCAAAACAGAGAGATAGATAAATTGCACATTTAATGATATCAGACTAAAATTCTGTTTTGTAGGTTTTGTTCAATGGAATCTGCACATTTAAGACCATTTGACTACAAACCCCTATGTCCATTTCCACTGTAGGAGCGGCTCTCTTGGTGGGACTGGGACTGCCCAGAGTCTCATTACTGAGGATGCCTCTTCCACCAACAATGCTTAGGTGTGACTTTCCTTATCCCTAACCTTCCATAGCTGGACCTTTTCAATCATAAATATTTTTATCTGTAGGATGATGAAATATCTATAGTCAAATTTATTATGTATATTAATATTTCATATGATGAAAACATATAGTGTATTATATATATCAATATATTATTCAATATATTGATCATATAGTGAGACTATCCACCCACTCACATTTTTTATTATCACAAAGTCAAGAAATGTCTTAATGTGTGACAATAAGTACATGACCAAGAACATTCTGACTTTCCTTCTCAATCTACTGTTGTACAATTAATAAGAGTTGATATGGTAAGCTATATTGCAAAAAATAGAATGCTTATGTTAAATGTTGAGTGAAAAAAGGTGCAATGTACTATTGCATATTCTAAAGGAAAACAACTAAGCAAGCTTTAGTATTAGAGTTGGATATTGACAAGAAACAAAAAGATTTTCTTCTCTTTAATAATTCTATTAATATGATTATAATCTATATATACATCCAAACCAGTTTCTAAAGGCCTTACTTCCATCTATCACTTCTTTAGTTGGTGTAAAAGAATGAGCCATCTGAATTTCAACGGTATGAAACAGAATGAAGCTACAAATTACCCCAAGTATTTACAAACTAGATTTTCACTGATATTCGTTCATTTGGTCATTTGTTTATTAAATAATTTTTAGTGAAGACCTACTATGTGTCTGGTGCAATACAAGACTCGTGTCTTATGGATGAAAGAATGAATATCCTACTCATTAAGAAAATAGATGTATCTTGTCCCAGAGTCAATTGATTAGAATAGATAGAAAATTGGCATAAGTAGGAAAATAAGATAATGGATTTTGAAATGTGGCCATCAAGTGGTTAAAGTTCATTATTGCATCTGAAGATGTAAGTACGTTTATTCTGAGAAGTCTAATGAGGAATTCATGTAAAATCCAAGCTCCAGAAACCAAAAATAAAATGCAATTCCTCCAAAATCTGGGAGATTACTGTCTGATTACAAAGAACCTAAGCTAGCAAAATGAATGATTTGTTAAAATGAACCTTGTAAATACACTACGTGCATTTTTCAATATAGGTCAGCCTTTACCAATAGTTAATGAGAAAATGTGGAACCTTCACTCTGATTGATCAAACAAATGGGCTGATCCTAAAATACTACTTCCCTGGCCCCCTATTATTCAGTCAATCTATGGGTCTTGCTTCTTAAATATGCCTGGAATCTGTTGGTTTTTATCTAACCCACAGCCACTATCATTTTTTTTTTTAACCAGGATATTGCATCAACCTCCTGCCTGGAGTTTCTGCCACTGACTTTATCCTTAGTTTCTTCTCCACCTAGCTAGTGGGTGTCCTTAAACACAGCTGTGGTTCACCATAGCCCTTACAACGTGAAGCTGTAAACAGCCTGACTTATGGAGCATGTGTGAACTGGCCCCTCCTATTTCTCCAATCTTTTTTTTATTATTATTATTTCCTGACTGTGCCATGATTCCTCCTTCCTCTGGGCGTTTGCACCTGTTGTTCTTTGCAAGCTTAATACACTCCAGTGTCCTCTTCCATCTACAATTCCTTGTTTTTCCTATGGCTCAGCATCAATTACACGGTATGTGAATAATCTCTTCACTTGTCTATATCTCCCCCAAGACCATAATACTGGTTGAGACCATGGCTATGCCAGTAATCATTGTATCCCCTATACCTTCTACAAACTAGGAGCTCAATAAATATTTGCTGACTGAATTGAATGAATGAAATCATCCAACGTAGTGTGTTTCTAGTGCACAGAAAAACAAAGAAACTACCATTTTCTCAGCAACTAATTTATACTGTAACTTGTACCAGAGGTCTCACAGACGTGATTTTATTAATCCTCAATACAACGCTGTGTGATGATAATATTCATTATTTATTAAACACCTACTATGTGCTGGGCTCTGGGACTGTATGTTCCAGAAAGAATATCAGACAACAGCCTTCATTTGCCCTGCTTTTTAAAAAAAGATGTGGGGTACAATTCAGGGTTAGGTATACAAACGTTGACTATGCAGGTACCCTTGTTGATGAGGTATGCCCTTCCCTCCTCTAGCAGTTTCCCTGAACTGCCAATCCCACCCCCGCTCCCCTGGCAGTTTCCCACTACTGCCAATCCCTTTCTTACAGTATTATGATAATTGTTCAAGGTCCGCTTATGAGTGAGCATTTTTAAAAGGCAAAATTGAGATGCAGAAAGGATTCTTTAGCAAGTATTTATACAAAAGGATCTAAAGTTACAAAGCTGAATTCTCTGATTTTTTTATATCCCTCACTGTTGTCCCCAAATTGTCTCCTAACCCTACCTTTAGCTTCTGACTTTAGAACTTCAGTGAGTCCCTTTCATAGACATGACACTGCTCCATGCTGACAGAATCCTTTACTCAGTGGGAAACCAAGCCAGCTAGAAAGAACTTGGGAGACAGGTTAAACAAGCTCTCTTCTAATCAAAGTGAGAACACTGGAGCCCTGAAGAGTAAAGTAACTTTCCCATAGCCTCAGGGTTCCTGCTTAGCTGATCAAATAAGGTCTTCCTACAGGCAGTTGTTCTTTGTTAAGAAGGTATGTCTAAACTTTCAGTGGCAATACTATTGGTAGTTAATATTTCATAATACATGGTCTTCAAATTTTAATTTCATGACATTTATGTATGGAAGTTATTAAAAATGTGGATGCTAATTTCTTAGTTTGGAGGTAGGGCTCAGGAATGTGTACTTTTAACTAGCACCTCCAGGGATTCTGACCCAGGTGGCCCAAGGACCCCACTTTGGGAAACACTGCTTTACCTACCCCTTTAGAATGGTCCTCATCACATTACACTCAAATGGGGCTAGCTGCTGTTTCCTATCAGACAGTGGCTTTCCTGAAGGCAGGTATCCATGCCTCACTGCTCTGTCCCCTGTTGCTGAGACCTGGGCAAACCCTTCTGGGTCAGTTGTATGTAGGGAACTCCTCAGGAGTTAGGAGTTCTGACACTATGTAGAAACAAAGGCTGTCTTGGGGCTGAACATGGATCTGGCTTAGAAAGAACCCAGAGTCAAGTTCAGGAGTGGTGGTGGGGTGACACAGATGAAGCTGGAGGAGGAAGATGAAGCCCCACGTAAGAGGCAGAAGCTGCCAAGACTAAGTGAGGAAGGTGAGTGAAGGAGGCTTCAGTGCTAGGGTTCAAGCTTGGGCAGTAAATGACACTAGAGTGACTGAGACTGTGTCTCCTGTGAAACCCACATTGTATGTGTGTGAGAAAGAGAGAGAGCAAAGGCATAGTCATGTGTCTGTGGCTCCCCAGTGCCCATGGCAGGACCGGGGCCAACAGAATAGCTCCCTTGTATTCTGACTCCTTGGGGCTGGTGGCCAAAAATTCTGCACACGCTGGGCCTTCCATCTATTCATAATGCTTCAGTCCTTCTTTTTTAATGACAGAAGGGTTTCAAACAAAAGAAAACAGAGTAGAGAGGAGAACTGATGTAGCTCACACCAAAGACACAAAGACACAGGAAGAAAAAATAGACAGAGGATCTATTAGAAAGAGGTTCTACTCCTTTCCCCTGAAGTGTGCAAGAATGACCACCAACTGGGACGTTCTTCTGGCATACTTCAGCGAGGGGCTTTGTTCATCCTCAGGGGATGTTTCAAAAGGAGCTCCTTGAGCAATCTTCCTTGGGCACAACAGAAAGCAGTGTGTTCCCCCCAAAGGCCTCTTTGCCAGTATCCCATCATCACACCTTATGTGGTAAGCCATCACTGAAGCCATGAGGGATACAGCAAGGACCACCAGAGGGACAAGGGACTTTAAGCCATGTGGTGACAGTTCACACTGTCTGCCCTTCCCTTTTTCCTGTCACTCTGGAGACTGCTGGGGGGAGGCCAGGGCCTTTCGAGTGGCTCCTTGGCTCTTCTGCCTGCTCGATGCTTGAGGAAAAACAGCAAAACAGCACTGAGGACACTCAGTTCCTTGGAGTCATTGTCCTGGTACCAACTGTTCTTTGTGGCTTCACACTGGGAACCTTCTTTAGTTTTGAATTTATGTTCATCTCCTATCTAAGAAGCTTACAGAACTGGAAGCTGGTGCAGCCTTGGGGCAAGCAGAGTTTAGGAAGTATCAAGGTGCTCATGATGGCTCTGAAAGAGGGTGGGGTGGAGCCACATAAAGAAATGCAGCCTTCCTTGTCTTAGTTGCCTGTCAGAGTGCTCAGATTGGTTGTGAGCTACTGGAAATCTGGGACCCAAATCTTACTCAAATTCTAGAATCTATGTGCTTAGCACTAGGTGATCAATTAATGTTGGCTGAAAATAAAAGTTGATTAAAATGATGAAATGGCAAGAAATAAAAATGCATTCGAATCATAAACTCTCCCTCAGAATAGCCAAGGTCCCAAGAGCTATATCAGGCATAGTGCGAATCTTTTTACTTGAATTATCTCATTAACTGCCAAGACTGTGCACTGAGAGTTTATGTAACCTTCATGTATCCTCTTCTATCATTAAACAGTTAATCACTAACAGATTCTGGATCAACCCCCCAAGCTGTCCGACATTGAGCCCTCCACTCTTGAGTACTGTGCTATCCTGTCCCGGTTATACCACAGGCCCACATGGTTTCATTCTTAAATAAATAAATCCAGGTTCGAGTGTTGCCCCATTTTAAAATTTATTTTTTCATGGGGTGTGTGTTTGTATGGGAGTCAAAGCCATTTCTTCAAAGTTTTCCTTCCAAAGAAAAATGTGTTCAGCAAAATTTTTTTTGGAATGATGATTCAGTTCATGGATTTGATTGAAAAGCAAGGGCAGAAAACCAGCAGAACGTTTAGGAGGTGGCAGGGGAGAAGGGTAGTGAGGTTTTATCAGTGCTCTAAAGGACAACTGTTTGGGGAATTGCAACTTTTAAAAACAGGAGGTTAGGAGGCTGGGGAGGGGGTGGGGGGCAGGACCCAGCAAGCTACATTCTCACCTGATTAGAGATTTATGAATAGAGGACTTTACTTGCCAGACAAGACATGGTCTTAGAGTTACCTCTCCTGTCAACACTGCCCTCAAAGGAGATATCTTCTCTATCTTTCTGTACATAAGTAAGAGCCGAAGAAAGGACAAATGATGTTTACTTTAGAAGCTCTTGTAAACAAAAGTAGCTTAATAGCAAAAGTCACCTCTTCTCCGCTACCATCCCCTCAGCACTTCTGTCTAGTTTTTATCAGACTATTTTCAACTAATGAAAGACCAAGCTAAATCCAAAGGCAAGATTTTCAGCACGTCAGACTGAACGTCTTCAGAGCTGCAGGTGAATTAAGTAAACTCCCCCAGATGCAGCCCTTGGAAAATCAGCTCAATACTGTGTGCTTCATATGCTGGGAAAGTTGAGAACAAAAATGAAAAAGGCTTGAAACCTGCTACGATTACTTACAAAAACCCCTGTGAGTCCTTCCTTCCAGGGAGAGAGGAGAGAGAGGGAATGATGTTCTATATTGCACAGCAAATGAGCCATCTATTTGTGAGTTCTGTGCAAGATTTCCTGTGGGAGGGATACTAAGTGATAAGAACACCTTTCCTGATTGTGCCAATTCAGAACTTACCTACCAATGGCCTGCTATACCTCCAGCTGAACTTGACATTGTTTTATTGTAGAGGCTGCTGGAGTTTAGTGAAGGATGGTGACCTGACTTGGAGGAGGACTTGGGTTACAGTCATAGCAGGCTTCTGTGACCTTGGGTTGATTATTGGGGCCAACAAGCTTCTTCTGGGAAGACAGGCAAGCCAGCAGACTTCTGGTGGGATACAACATGGCTTTACTGTCTTCAACTTGGCCCACAAGCATGGGGACCACCCTTGCTCATGTCCCCTCTTAAGCTACATCTTACACCATGCTTCTTTCCCCTGGTTCTTTATGACCAATACCTCAGACTCTGCTTACATGGCATAATGCATAATCCTCTATTTGAAGAGTAGATATGTCACTCTCAATTCCCCAACTCTGCCTGCTAAACTCTGACTCATCACCTACCTAGTGAAGCGTTCACCCATCCCTGAGCCTGACTTGTTATAGGGTGTTATAGGCAATATCTTAGACCCTCATTTGCAGTATGCTCCAGAGCTGTGATTTCACATTTACTTGTATAAGTATATGATCAGAAGCTCCATGAGGACAATAATGCTTATCTATTTTGCTGAATCTCTTGTTCTGGCATTTAGCAAGCTTTTAATAGCTAAGAGTTGAATCACTGAAGGACATTTACTGAGCCTCAGTTTCCCCTTTTGTACAATTGCAACCGTAATACCTATTTCGTAGGATTGTACCAAGATTAAATATGGTGAAGTATACCGAAGTCCATAAAAGCACCTACATTCATTTATAAAAGTCATTTTTAATTCATTTGTTAATTAATTCCAGGCTCGTTTCCAGCCTCATTGCTCCAGTAAATGTGCTCTTGTTAACATCATCAATGGTCTGTGAATAAGACAAAACCAAAAGTTACTTTTCTATCTCTTTGGCAGAGAAAATAATGCTCACCACCTTCAAAAGTCCATTGTATCCCCAACATTTCTTAGTTGCTTTGTAAGTAGGCAGAATCAAGAGACTAGTTATGTTCAGTGAAATGTGTACAAGACATTATGTGTCTTGCATACTAAAGCAGTGATGAGCTCATGTATGCTCTCCAACCTGTCTTTTCTTCCATCACAGTGGCAGGGATGCTGCAGGTTCTATATATCCCAGGTACATGATGGGGGAGCTTCAGTCAAACCAAGTCCTTGACAAAATACATGTAATGGCCATGTAACATTTGTTGTCTTAAACGAGTGAGTTTGGAGAGTTAATTTGTTATCACAGCATTATCTAGCCTAATTCATTCAGTATGTATTCACTATGTATGTATGTATGTGTGGCAGTATGCATTCATACCTCCACTTCTATATCATTTATAATGCTTAGCCATACCAATCTCTTTGAAATCATTTATACCTCTGGTTTCTGGAAGTCTTTTTTCTCCTGATTCTCCTTCCTCTCAGACATTGTTTCAGTAACTTTTAAGATCCATCCACCTATGTTCCTACAAAAGATTGTATCCCAGGGTTCTTTCCCTGCATTCTATTTTCTATCATTCTCTATACTTTCCATAAGTTACTTTATCTAGGCCTATAGCTGCAACAATCAAAATTATCCTGACAAACTCTAAATCTATATTGGCTGATCATTCTTCTCTTTTAGATACCAGTACCCTATGTTTAATTACCCCTTGGACATCTGTGCTTGAGTGTTCCCATAAACATCTCCAAATGTCCAAAAGTAAATATATTATCTTTTCTCTAAATATCCTCACTAGAGCCACAAAGCCTGGACAATGTCACTGGCAGCAGCCACACAAGGACCACATGAAGTGGCAAGTTACTCCAGTGGAAAGGGGCACTATTTGTGGAAGGAGGAAGGAATGCTGAGTAGATTTTTGCTTTGTCTACTCTCTAGCTCAGGCTTGTACTTCTCACTCACTTACTCCACAAGCCAGCCACAGAAAACGCATCAGTTTTCCCCGCACACCATGTTGCTGTCTGACTCCACATCCTTGGGCACTGTTTTATCTTTGCCTCAAATGCTGAGACCATCTAAAACATTATTTGGAAAACTCATACTCATTCTTCAAGAATTCCCTTGGGAAGTCTTCCTGATTCTTTCAAGGAGACATGATAATTGCCATCTTTGGGCCCCCACTGTATTTTTATTTACATCTATTAAAACATTCATACCATATGAGAATATATTCATTCATACATATCCCCTTAGTACACTTTTTGGACACTATGAGGGTGAATTGTATCATAATTATGTTTTTAATTTCCATGCCTAACACGGTTTTCTTGCTTTAATGACACAATAAATATTTCTCACAACTGAATATAATTGTGCAATAACTGACCTCTTTGAGTGCTCTCGTTTATCTGTTGATTCAGCAAATACTTATTATGTTGCTCCTGCATGCTAGTCATGGTTCTAAGTGATTAACATACATAGATAGCAAGAGTAATGAGACATATGCCCTCAAGGGGCATATATTCTAGGGTGGGAAACAGTAATAATATATAAACCAATCAATAAAGATATATTTTGAGACAATGATGGGAAATACGAAGAAAATAAAGTACAGTAATGGGACAGAGACCGAAATGGGTGAGGAATACTTTAGTTATGGAACCCAAGTGACAGCTCCTACTGACAATTAGCATCCCTGCATAGATCGGGGACAGGGAGCACACCAGGAGAAAAAGGAGCTGATGAGTGTGAGATAAATGTGCTTGGGGATCAAAAAGAGACCAGAATGAATGAAATATGGTGAATCAGGAGAAGGCTGGTGGAAGACAAGGTATGCCAGGTAGGCAAAACCACATTTTATATGGCCTTGAAAGACACTGGATAATAAGATTGTACTTGCAAATAGAAAGTGAAGCATGAACAAGTGACATAACCTGGTAGCCCTTGAAAAATATCACTGTAGCTGTCTTGTGAAAAATGAAGGACTGGTGGCTATATTGAGGTATATGTGCGTAGATGGCAAAACTGAAAGCAAGGTTCTTAGTAAGGGGAGTAGTGTCTGAGTTCAAGAAAAAAGATGATGGTGGTGTAGAATAAGATCATGGAAGACAATATTTTAAGAATAGGTCAGATTTACAGCATGGAAAAAATGCACACATATGTGCTTCCCCCAGTTACCCAATTAAGCAAACCCATGACCATGTCTTTCCCAATGTACAAACAGGCTGTGGAGGGCTTTCTTCATTAATCATTCATTTACTCATTCAACAAATATTTATTGAGTCTACCCTAAATTCAATCCTCTAGGCTAAGATCCAGAAAAATAATGTTAAGCAAGATCAACACAGCCTTTACTACTCTAGGGCTTGCAGTTTAGTGGGAGGTTGGGGTAGGGGAGCAGGCATTAAACAAATACTATTCATACAAATATTAAATACCACTGCAATAAGTGTTTTAAAGGAGAATTAGAAGACTTAGAATAAAGAACAAGAAGTGATGTCAAACTATGACCTGAAGGATGAGAAGGAAATATCCCAGTAAAGAAGATAAAAAAGAATAACCAAGAATAACCAAGACAGAGGGTACCACTTGCAGAGGCTATGAGACTGAAAGGAGAATAAACTTGGAATAAATGAAAAAAAATCTTGCAGTGAGTCCTCCATTATGAGACTATTTGATAGTAAAAGATGAAGCTGGAGAAGAAAGTAAAGGTTAGATTGATTGGGCCCTGTAGACATTAATAAGGAGATGAGTATTTTTTAAAATTAGGATTTAAAAATTTTTTATTATTTTAATTGACAAAATTATACATGCTTATGAATACAATATGGTGTTTTAAAATATGTATATAGTGTAGAATGGCTAAACCTAGGTAATTAATATATGTACTTCATATGCATATCATTTTTTTTAGCTAAGAACATTCCAAATCTACTCTCTTAGCAAATTACAAGTATACAACACACTCTATTAATTATAGTTACCATGTTACACAATATTTTTCCAGTCTAACTGAAATTGTGCATCTTTTAATCACCATCTATCCTTTCCTTCCATATGGACCCCGGATAACCACAATTCTACTCACTACTTCTACGAGTTTGAATTTTTAGATTGTACATATAAATAATATCATGCTGTATTTGTCTTACTGTGCCTGGCTTACTTCACTTAACATAATGTCCTCTGAGTTCATCCATGTTGCAAATGATAGGATTTCTTTCTTTTTTTAGGCTGGATAGTATCCTATTGTGTATGTGTGTAATATTTTCTTCATTTATTCATTGATAAACACTTAGGTTGATTCTATATTTTGCTTTTGTGAACAATGCTGCAATGAGTATGAGTATAGATACCTCTTTGGCATACTGATTTCACATCCTTTGGATATAAATTCAGTAGTGGAATTGCTGGATAATATGCCAGTTCTAAGTTTAGTTTTTTTTCTTTTGTTTTTTTTGAGTTGGAGTCTCACTCTGTCGTCCAGACTGGAGTGCAGTGGCCGCTCCCGGCCACCAAAGCCTCGACCTGCTGGGATCTGGCGATCCTTCCACCTCAGCCTTCTAAGTAGCTGGAATTACAGGTATGCACCACCATGCCCGGCTGATTTTTTGATTTATTGTAGAGATGAAGTCTCGCTGCCCAGGTGGGTCTCATATCCGCGGGCTCAGGCAATCCACTTACCTCAGCCTCCCAAAGGCACGGGATTACAGGCTGAGCCACCGAGCCCAGCTACGTTTAGTTTTTTAAGGAATGTCCATACTATTTTTCATAAGTGTCTTACCAATGCACATGTCTACAAAAATATACAAGGGATCCCTACTTTTTGACAATAGCCATTCTAACAGATATGAGGTAATACCTAATTGTGATTTTAATTTTCATTTCTCTGATGATTAGTGATGTTGAATGTTTTCTCATTTACATGTAGGGGATTTTTATGTCCTTTTTGAGAAATATCTATTCAAGTCCTTTGCCCATTTTTAATTGTGTTATTTGTTTTCTTGCTATTGAGTTGTTTGAGTTCATGAGAAGGAGTCTTGAGTTTATCCTATGAGCAATGCAAGCCATCAGGGAATTTTAATCTTTGCCACTGAAGCGAGGAATTGAAAGCTTTTTGTGTATGTGTGCTGAAAAAGAGTCATGGGAGACCTGAGAAGATTCCTTACTCTCCATTGCATCCCCGTCTGCATATACAAATGGAGAAATTCAGTATGTGGCAAAACATTCATTTTAATTGTCCTGAACTCTCCCAGGGAGAAAGGGAATTTTGCAACAAAAATGAAGACTATGGTAGGAAGAGTGAGATCTGGTGTGACAGAGTAAAGGACAGGTCCTGGGATCATGCTGACTTGCATATAAATCCTGATCCATCATTTATTGAACGTGAACTTAGTCATGAGTACTCAGTTTTCTTGAGTTGCATTTTCCTTCTCAGCATAGTAAGAATGACACATCTTCAGGTAGCTTTGAGTTGCAGATCACAAAAAGCTCTGATTCACCTAAATGGGTACAGAAAATATATTATCTCACATAGCAAGGAGTTCTGAGGTAGGATTGGTGAATTAACAACTTGATATCATCATGCCTTTGGGTTTTTCCCCCCTTATTTTCTCCCTGTCATCGTTGGTGCTTGGCATAACAGGACTGAAGCAGTTCTATGCATTATATACAGACAAGACAATGAACAACGGAGGAAGAGGATATGTTCTTCCTATGTGTCTGGGAGTCCGTGAGGAAGAAACTCTTTCCCAGAGTCTCTGTGCAGACTGCTCTTCATGTCTCTTTGACTAGAATTATGCTATATGACTGTGTTCAGGCCAGTCACCGGTAAGGATGGTTGCATCATTATAATTGCCTTAGTTTTATTATAAGTCACCCTTAAGGTTTGGGCTTAGACCCACTTCACCTGCAGCATAAGACCACAGGAAGAGAGTAGACAGTTCAACTAAATTGCTAAAAATGAAGAGAGGGTGATGACTTGTCGAGTGGGAAATTTAGTGGTGTCTAATGCCTTAGTGTCTATCTTTCAGGGCTGTCATTGGTCTCTGTAATGATGTCTGTAGCAAATAGTAGCTATTGTTGTTATTTTGACAAGTTATTTGCAAGCCTTTAAATAAATCTGTGCAATTACAAATCTGGCTTGCTCATTATTCAAATAAATCCTCAAGGATTTTTATTGACTAGGCTAATAGGAGATACTGTTTGTAATTAAACGTGATGGAATGAAATCAATCTTTTTCAAATATGTAGAGTTAAGACTTTGCCCAAATCACATCTTCCACTTTTAAAAATTTAGTTAGAATCAGTCAGGTTTTGCGAATCTTTTTTGTATGGTGTAGCTGTTAAGCATACATACGATGGAGTTAGATAATTCTTATTTGAAATTTTGCTTCCATCATTTACTGTCAATGTTAACTGAACTTTTTAATCCTGAAGTTTTTTCTTCTATATTTAACACAAGGATATTATTATATTATGAAGGCTGAGTAAGATAAATAATACATGTAAAGATCTGTGGATATAGTGCGTGCTCAATAGATATTAGCTTCTTTTGTTATCGTCTAACTTGGTACAGAAAGCATGAAGATGAAATGACATAATGGTTCTACAGCAATGGCACATAGTAAATAGTTAATAAATGGCATTTACTATGTTTGCCATAAGCCAGAACAGTAGCCGCTTTTATTAGTACCGTGAAATTCTTTCTACATTTTGATTGGTGGAACCATGCCACACTCCAATCATGCTACAGGTATTAATTTTTCAGACAAAACACATGGTTAGTGTTTCTAATTACTGACTACTCCCTTCAGGGCCTGTCATATTACACTAAATGGGCTGGTGTGGTCATTCACCAAACTAATAATTAAATGTTGGAATTTTGCTAAAACAAGTTATAAGCAAAGATATTGGTCTTCAGCCTATACCCAGAAATGGGTGTTTTGGAAACTATATACTTTATCCTTTTAAAAATTTGACTTGTCCTTAATCCCCCCAACTGCCTATATTTTTTGAATTTCTCAGTCCACTGCACAAAGAGTAGTTTTCTTGCATCTCATTCTTTAAAAAATGTATCTCTCACAAGGGGTTTCAATAGATCCTGACATAATTAATGTCATTCTGACATAAACTGCTTTAAATTACTGAGTAGAGAGGGACTTTGTGGTGAAGAATAACATATTAGTTGTTCCAAGAGAAGTAAGAGTTTAAGAATGGACTTTTAAAGTGGAATTAAAGGAAGATGGGGTGGGGTGTTGCTGGAAGAACTAAGGTCAATAATGGCCCTCTAGTTTCCAGCCGGGAAAGAGGTTGGTGCAGCCAGAATTAGAAACTAAAGTTTCAGTCTTCTCATCCTCTATTTTAGCATCCTCAGACTTCCCACTCAACTGTACTAACCAATGACATCCTGGGAAGCAGTTGCCAATCACTGCAACCTCATTTGGAGCCTCCTGAGAACTCTTGCCTTGAGAGACTTCATCCAAGGACATATTTAGAATGACAGCGCTAGAATTGTCAATCTCCTCCAAGGGTTAATCAGAACAAATCAACAAAATGAAAAGGCAAACTTCAGAATGTGTGAAAATATTTGCAAACCATCTATCTGATAAGGAATTAATATCCAAAATGTATAAAGAATTCCCACAACTTAATAGCAAATAAACAAATAACATGATCAAAAAATGAGCAAATTGTCTAAATAGACATTTTTCCAAAGAAGACTTGCAAACAGTAAAGGTATATGAAAAAATAATTCTCAATATCACTAATCATCAAGGAAATGCAAATCAAAACCAAAACTAGATATCACCTCATACCTGTTATGGTGGCTATTATGAAAAAGAGATAAGTGTTGGTAAGGGTATGCAAAATGGGGGGCCCTGGTGGCTTGTCCCACCAACCATAGAATTGGGAATGTAAATTAGTACAGCCATTATGGAAAACAGTATAGATTTCCTCAAACAATTAAAAATAGAACTACCAAACAATCCAGGAAACCCTTTTCTTTGGATATGTATTTCTGATATATATCCAAAGGAAATTAAATCAGTGTCTCAAAGGGATATCCACCATATTCATTGAAGTGTTATTCACAATAGCTAAGCTATGAAAACAGTTTAAATGTCCATGGATAGATGGATGGATACAGGATTTTTGATACACATACACAGTAGAATATTAGTCAATCATAAAATAGAGGAAATTCTGCCATTTTTGACAATATGAATGAACCTAGAGGACATCATGCTAAGTGAAATAAGACAAATATAGAAAGAGAAATACTGCATGATCTCACATGTAGAATCTAAAAAAGTCAAACTCATAAAGCAGAGAGTAGAATGGTAGTTGCCAGAGGCTGGGTGTGGGGGAAATGGGGTGAAGTTGGCCAAAGAGTACAAACAGCAGTTATAAAATAAACAAGTTCTGGGAATAAGAATGTACATCATGGGTGAGAAACAGAAAGGCTGGAGTATTGGATGTATTAATTGGGGTAAATGGATGTGTTAATTAATTTGATTGTGGTAACCCTTATACAATGTATAGTATACAAATTATCATATTACACACCTTAAATACATTCAATCTTTATTAGTCAATTGAATATTTTAAAATAAAAGCAAGTAAAAGAAAAATGAAAGCATAATTCTGACCAAGGGCAAACACACAAAAAAGTATGTGTGCAGGGGATGGTAATGAGTTTTGCTATCTTAAACCAAACTATTTATTCCCTGGTGCTGGTATATGATTGGGATTTTTATGCAATAGGAAGAGATGGAAGAATGTTTCTAAGCTAAAAACCCAACAGCATCTATCAAAAGTCTTCTCTAACAGAAACTTTATTTTTCCAACTCCTATACATTTCAGGATGGGAAGGTAAATTCAATAATCTCCCTGATCCTTATTCCAATTTTTAAACTGTTATTTTTATTGTTTCTTGAAAAACCCTCTGTTAATTTGAGATTTACCACATGCAGATATATTCTACTTGTTTCTATCATTTATCTAGTGGTCATTTTTCATGTGCTGTTAAACATAAAAATCTTCTGGTTCATCGTCCTCCTCTTCATTCAATTTTATGCATCGTTCTTGCTAATCTCAACACTGTTGTGGCCCAGCCAATACCCCATCCTTTCTGTTTCTCACCCTTAGCTCTGAAGACCTCTACCACTATGCTCACAACAATTTTCCCCTTCAGAATTATACTCTGGGTTTGCCATTACTAAGAAAACAACATCTCCCAGTCCTGACTGTAAACATCTCAGGTGTAATCATCACTTCTTATGCTTTCAGCTGCCTTCTCAAGTTTTGTACTGACAATAATCTCACCTCTGAAGTAGCATGCTTCTTCCTAGATGAGGCTAATCCTTCCCTGTGTTTTCTGGTCCCTATTTTCCCTTGCTTCCTCACCTATGTGCTTTTATCCATCCTGCTTTCTCCTACCTGTACCTCTTTATTGGCTCATTCCCATCAGTATTCAGGTTTGCTCTGGAATATTTCCTAGGACTAGCTTCTCTCATGACTCAGGCCTTGGCTCATTTAATCTCCTTGGAAAGGCCCTGCTTGGCCCTCCTTCTATAGTCACTCCTGCTCGCCTCTATGACTTTGTTTTGCTTTCTGTATAGTACTTTCTACTCTATAGAATTATCCTTTAGTTAACTAATTTATTGTTTGTTGTTTATTGTCTCTCTTACACAATAGACTATAAATCCCACTAGAGTAGAGATACTGCTTGTCTAATTCAAAGCTCCATCATCATGGTGATTAATAAATATCTAATGATTAAATAAATGAATTTGCATCCTCTCCCAATAAAACACCCTTCTCTGAGCTCTCATACTCCTGTCACACTCATCTTATTTCTCTGTTCCCCTTCAGAATCAATATTCCACATGTACCACCCAAAGCTTCTGTTTCCATTTCTTTGTTTTTTCAATCTATTCTAAACTAGCTTCCACCTCCAATTTGCCACCAATTTGCAGTGGCAACAATAACCTCTTGCCAAATTCAGCCACCCCTTTCCAGTTATTTTTCTTTAGGACTGGCACTGTCCAATAGGAAATAGTGTTTCAATAAGAAAATCTGATTTGTATTGAAAAGGACAGATGTAAAACCTTTCCATCATTATATAGAGTTCCTTTTTTTTTTTGGCAAAGAAAGAAAAGTTTATTTAAAAGTAAATTAGAGAGAGAAAGAGAAGGGAAAGAAAGGATTCACCTCCCCAAGGTGGGGGAGGGGGTCAAAGCCAGGAAGCATGGAGAAAGCCATAGCTCAAAAAGCACATGGCCGCACCAGAGTCTAGCAAGACAATGGCCATATAGAGTTCTATTGGATGGCCTCTAGAACCTCAGCAGCATTTAATATTGTCATGGTTTGACTTCTGCTGTGTTCAATTTTTCTTCTCTTACTCCTTTGAAGGATTCTTCTCTTCTAATCTATGTTAAAATATCCGAACACCTTATGACTAAGTCTTAGGGTATCTTCTCCATCTCTTTAAATTCTCTCTAGGTAGTCTTATAAATTGCTATTATTTTAAGTGTCTTCTACAAGCTATTCACACAGGACTTTATATATTCTACCTTCTCTCTTGAATTCCAAAGTAATATAACCAGTGTTCTATTTGATATCTCAAATCTTGCATGACCAAAAGCAAACTGTTGGTTTTCTCCCTATATATGCTTTTCTTTTCAGTCTTCATTGTCTTGATAATGGCATTACCATATACCCATACCATATGCTCATGTTGGAAATCTGCACATTGGCCTGATTCCTCCCTTGACTCCAGGAAAGTCAATACAAGTCTTGGCTCTTCTTCCTCCGTACTGCTTACTATATATTTACTATATACCTATATACTATATAGTATACTCTATAGAGTATACTACACACACACACACACACACACACACACACACACACACACACACACACACACTGACCCCCTTTCTAGCACAAGTGATCATCATGTCTTGCCTGGCCAAGGCATGCTCACTTTACTTTTCCTTTAAATACTATCATCATGGAGCAATCAGATTAATCTCTTTTAAAAGAAAATGATATTCTGTTCCTTCCCTAGCTCCTCGTTGAATCGAGAATGAAATCCAAATTCATTAACATAAACTCCATTTCCTTGAAGACCTCTCTTGCCTATATCTGAAACTTGTCCCATACCGCCTTTTCCAGAGACTCCTCTCCAGTTGAACAAAAGTTATTTCTGACCCTCAAACACACCAAGTTCCTTACAGTCCTGGGGCCTTCACACACTCTCTTTTGTACCTTTCCTAGCAGTCTGTCCCTGGCTCTTTCCTCCATAACCCTAGTCCTCGGTATACCTCTCAGATAGCTAATTTTCTTGAGTTTCTCCTTTCAATGAATATACATATAAATATAACAGGTCACATACTATATTTCATATATTTCCTATCTAAGGAGATGCCCCAGTTTTTATTTTCAAAGTAGCAGATATTATAATTGCTATTTATTTGCTATTTATTATCTGTCTCCCCTACTAGATAGTAAGTTCTGTGAGGGAAAGACTATGTCTATTTTATTTACTAATGTTGTATTTAACTGCAGCACATACTCAGGTCTTCAATAAATATTTGACAAATGAATTAATAGTGAGAAGAGAAGATATTTTTTGAAGGGAGGCAAATCTGGATTGAACTCCTTACATTTCAGCAGTGTGATCTTGGGTAAAAACAACAACAACAACAAAAAACCTCAATAAGATTTTTGCTATGTTTTTAGATACCACTAGATATATGCAATTTTTTTTAAGCACTCTGTCTTGCTCTGTTGCCCAAGACAGAGTGCAAAGAAAGGCATGGTCACAGTTCACTGCAACCTTCGACTCCTGGAATCTAATGATTCTCTCACTTCAGCCTCCCAAGTAGCTGGGACTATTGTCATGCATTACCATGCCCAGCTAATCTTTTAACGTATTTTGTGGAGATGGAAGTCTCACTTTGTTGCCCAGTCTGATCCTTCTAGCCTCAAGTGATCCTCCAGTCTTGGCAACAATAGTGCTTGGATTACAGGCATGAGCTGGGTGTGGTGGCTCAGCCTGTAATCCCAGCACTTTGGGAGGCCGAGGTGAGAGGATTATCTGAGCCCAGGAGTTTGAGACCAGCCTGAGCAACTTGGTGAGAACTCATCTCTACAACAAATCAAAAAATAAGCCGGGCATGGTAGCGCAGGTCTGTAGTTCCAGACTGAGATGGAAGGATCGCCTGAACCCACAAATTGAGGCCATGAGTGTGCCACTGCACTCCAACCTAGGTGACAGAGTAAGACTCCAACTCAAAAACAACAGCAACAACAGCAACAACAACAACCTCTCTTAGCTCTAGCTTTTCAAGTTATAAAGTGAAGGATATAATATATAGCTTGCAAGATTTATATTTTTGGCATATAATATGTGCGAAAATGTTTTTTCCTTTCCTTCACCTTCTTGTAGAAATAAAAAAGAAAAAATCACGGAGATAAGTGTTGGGTAAAACACGGAAACAAAGGATAATCCAGGGTCTTCTCTTTCTCTGACAGCCAAGAGAGCTTGGTCTTGGGAGTACACCAGATATTCTGGGATAGAAAAATCACTGTCCACCAGGATGAGGTTATTTCTCAATGAGTTTAAATCATGGAATCATTCTCTGTGCAGAATTAAGCTCAGGAAGACAAAACAAGAACAAATTTTTGTGTTTTGATTGGATACAGATCAGAATAGAACTATTAGTTCCACCTTTCTATCAGGGCGGACCCTAGACTATTCTCTTCATTTTGTAGAGCCCAAGATCTGTATGTGTAACATGCGAATGATGGAATCTGCGTCTAAGATTATTATTGTGTTTGAATGAGAACATTGTAGACAGCTTAACACAATGCCTAGAAAACACTTTCAGATATTCAGAAGATGTGAGTTTATTTTCCTGCCCCTCACAACTATAATTAATCCTTACAGTATTCCACTGCAAGCTGTTGGTAAATGTTCTGAAGAGTGATAATAGATAAATTCAGACCCACAATTTAAAGTAATAATAATAATACTAAAAATATTCTCCAAAATACAAATAAGAGCTTTTTCAATTGATATTTAACTTTCAGTTCCACAAGTTCCTAGTTCATTTCTTTTGCTGACCCAGGTTGCATGACTACACATTTTGCTGAACTCCGTGAATTTGCTACCACTGCAACTGCTGGTAGAAATGACCAAATTTTTGCCTGCATGCTCCAAATTTAGCAGCAGATCATGACACTTAGATATTTCTTCAGAAAGTATTAATTGTAGGGGGGAAGTGACGGCATCTTATTTAGGTTGTCTGGAAAGTTAGAGAAAGATTATAATTTATAGTTACTATGGTAGCTAATTATACCTTCAAGAATATGCTAGTTGCTGTTATTAAAAAAAGGGCTTTGATCATAGATGAGACCCTTGTTGGGGAAATCAAAGAAAAGAAGAAAATGTAATTTGCCATGTTGGAAAATGCCTGGTTGCTAAGACCAAATTTCTTTTTGGATAAAAAGCCAGTTCCATTTGGTTTTTCCAGGGTACTTCATGCAAAGTGTCTAGTAGTGTGGGTACAATGTAAAATGTGAATCCACATGGTTTCACCTGTATGTCTATTTGCCACATGGTTCTTCTTTATTCAGGGAGATGGATATCATTCACCAAATTCATGGCTTTGATCAAAGGTTTGGTGCAGGTGACATCACGATAAGATGGATCTGGAAGAATATACCATTAGGGAGAACTAGTTTTCCTACAAATGCCCTCAGCATTACAGAAGTCTAGGTAAAGATCCTTTGAGCTTGGGGGTGGATAGACTGGAAGGAGAAGAGAGAGAGTAGGAGCCAGGTCGAGAGGTCTATTCATTGTGGCTCATTTCTTTGGATTGAAACCTGGGAAGGGTCAATGAGAGAAGGAATAACTTTCTCATTAGATACAGATCAGACTAGAACTACTGATTCTGAGAGAGAAGGAAAGAATATAAGGAGGAAAGGGTATAAGGCACATAAAAGGACATAAGAAGCCAGTCAGATTGAGAGTGGTGCAGTTTATGACTAGTGGGTGGAGAATACTGCAGGGCTGGACAGATACCAAGGACCAGTGATCAGATACTTATGTCTTCATCTCCCAACCCCATTACTTCCGTTTTGAAAGTCTCTTCAAATTTGATCCACCCAAAAAGAAAAATAAAATTAATTCTGCTTTGAATGAGTTTAAACTTAAAATGCCTATAAAAGAGGGAGAAGTGGCAAGATGGTGACGGGGCAACCCAGTCTGTGAAACCCTCTGCAAAGGAGAACTGCAGTGGGTCTCTGACTCTGGCCCCAGGGGCTGCGGATCCCAACATTGCAGCCTGCTTTTCATACGGAGCTCGGCTGCTGCCATGGCTGGGGTATTGCAGCGGACTGGACAGTCACTGCAGCGCAAACAGCGCCGCCGCTGCTACCGCAGCACCCCCCCTTCCCGCCAACGCAGTCTTTGTGGCGGCCATAGCACATTGCACCACCCGGGCCAGAGGCGATCCACTTCAGTCCTTGAAGCCCCTTCAGGGAAGATCTGCTGGGATCGCTGCCACCTCTCCTGCGACCTAGACGTCCTGCCTGCCATAAGTCTCCTGCTGTCTGCCCTGAGGCAGGCAGCCATCTTCAGCCTCTGCCGTTCCTGTCTGGCCCCACCCCCGCTGGGGCAAGCAGCTGAGATAGCACCACCTGCTGGCGATTCAAGGTAACAACACTGAAACGGGAGAAACAAGCTTGAAAAAGACATAGGCCAGAGTGGTGAATGGAGGGTGATCTGAACTGTCCTTCACAGCAGACCAGGGGCAATTGACCCTAACTGCAAACTAATTTACCAGCTTGAAAAGAAAACTAGAAATCAGAACTGAAAGAACATTGGACTTAAACGAAGTGTCTCAGAGTATGCTTCATTGATTCTGTTAGTTTAATGACTTAATTCTATTCCTACTGTATTGTTCCCTTTTTTCTTTTTTCCTCTTCCTTTTCTTCTCTTTTCTCCTCTCTGTAAACCATATCTTTGTATAGAGGAACAGCACACTAATAAGGTGGTTGGCTAGCTTGTATGTTAGCATCACTATATGTTTTATTTTTTTTTGTATGAGAGTTGGTTCGTCTGTAGCTGTGGTCTATTGTTTTTATCTGTTTCAGTATAGACCTCTTTCTCTATTTGTTGGCACACTTGTTTGTTTCCCCCTTACTCCTCTATCTCTCCAAGCCCCTGTTCAATCCACTGTCTGCTCCATTCTCTCCCCTCTGCTAACCACATTTTATTTCAGGGAGTAAACCTACAGCCCCACTGCATGGACAGATTCCAAGGCAGTGGGAAGTGAGTTCCAGATTATCCACACACCTGTCAGCAAATACCAGGACCTGCAGATAGATTTTGAATCACAGCTCCCTCCTTAAGTAAATCTCAAAGCTGCCAAAAGGACCACCCCCAACCTACAGTGCAACTCCAGAATTGAACAAAGTAAGAGGGCATACATAAAGAATAGGAGATTGAACAAACAGAAGTAAAACCAATCCCTTTACCCCTGAATAACAGAATTAAAGAAGACGGCGATGTGGAGGGAAGGAAAAAGTAGGGAGGGGGAAAAACCACACAAATGAAGAAAAACCAAAAGAAGAATATAGGTCTCACACAGACCCCTGGAAGATCAGACACTGAGAAAACAGATTCTGGAACACAAACAATGAAGAGCCCCCAGAATGACTGGTTACATGCAACAAACCCAGACATCAAGACATTAATGGAGAGAATTAAAAAAATTGAGGAAAGACAAGAGGAAAATAGGAAGGAGCTGAAGTCAGAAATGACAGCAGTAAAGAATACTGTGATGGAAATGAATAACAGACTAATAAGCATGGAAAACAGAATTAGTCAAGCAGAAGAAAGAATCTCAGAGCTCAAAGACCAAAACACAGAACTAACCAAAACTGTCAAAAGCATAGAAAAGAAGCGCAAAAAGACAGAACAAAACCTGCAAGAGATGAATGATCTCTTCAAGAGACCAAACCTAAGAGTAATTGGGCTTCCTGAGGCAGAGAGAGAAACAGAAGCCACAATGGAATAAACATTTCATGAAATTATTCAAGAAAACTTCCCTCATCACATCAAGGATGAAAAAATTCAAACACAAGAGATTCAGAGAACCCCTGTAAGACAACAAATGAGAAGACCAACTCCCAGACATAATAATTCGCCTAAACAAAGTAGCTGTGAAAAATCCTAAAGGCAGTAAGAGAAAAAGGCCAGACTACCTACCAGGGAAAACCAATTAGAATAGCAGCAGATTTATCCACAGAAACCC
>NW_007258907.1:0-1156 GCF_000164805.1 Carlito syrichta | reverse complement strand
CCCAAAAACCCTAATTTCAGCAGAAGAATCCAGATCACCAAAATAAAAGCCCAAATCCAGGACATAGAAGACAAAAAGATAATACAAAATATCAATGAAACAAAAAGCTGGTTCTTCGAAAGGATAAACAAGGTTGATGATCCCCTAGCTAGACTGACCAAGAAAAAATGAGAAAAAAAAAAAAAAGCACAATCAGAAACACAAAAGATGAAGTCACATCTGACCCTGAAGAAATACAAAAGATCATTAGAGACTACTACATACACTTGTATGGAAACAAACTTGAAAACGTTCAGGAAATGGAGGACTTTCTGACATCACACAACCTACCTAGGTTGGAACAAAAAGAAATTGAGACCCTAAATAGACCAATAACAATCAAGGAAATCGACTACGTAATAAGAAAACTTCCTACAAAAAAAAAGCCCTGGTCCAGATGGCTCTCCAGCAGAATTCTGCAAGACATTTAAGGAGGAGCTGATACCAATCCTACTGAAGGTATTCCAGGCGATTGAAAAAGATGGAACTCTCCCCAAATCATTTTACGAAGCCAACATCACATTGATACTCAAGCCAGGTAAAGATCCAACAAAGAAAGAGAACTACAGGCCAATATCTTTGATGAACATAGATGCTAAAATTCTCAACAAGATCCTAGCAAACCGGATTCAGCAATACATCTCAAAAATCATCCACCATGACCAAGTAGGCTTCACTCCTGGGATGCAAGGCTGGTTCAATATTCGTAAAACCATAAATGTAATTAAATACATCAACAGATGTCAAAACAAAAACCACATGATCATATCACTAGATGCAGAAAAAGCTTTTGATAAAATCCAGCACCCCTTCTTGATAAAAACCCTTGAACATCTAGGCATACGGGGAACATACCTCAAAATAGTAAAAGCCATCTACGAGAAACCCACAGCCAGCATACTCCTAAATGGACAAAAATTGGAACCAATTCCCCTGAAAACTGGAACTAGACAAGGATGCCCACTCTCTCCCCTCCTGTTCAACATAGTATTGGAAGTCCTGGCTAAAGCAATCAGAGAAGAGGAGGCAATCAGAGGTATTCAAATAGGAAAAGAGGAAGTCAAGTTATCTCTCTATGCAGATGATATGATGGTGTACCTTGAAAACCCAAGAGAAT
>NW_007258906.1:398200-400153 GCF_000164805.1 Carlito syrichta | reverse complement strand
ACCTGCCCTGGCACTGTATATTCTGAGTCCCCACACTTTTCCCATCTCCCATCCTCGAGCATTCCTGCCTTCTTTGGTGAAGCTTATTGTTATGGGGTTACATTGTTCACCTCGGGTAGGGTTGCATCGTTTATGGAAGTTGGGGGTACCTGCCCTCTGTACCTGTATTAAGTCGTTGGGCTTGGCAGGGCTCCAATTTATGAAAACTGTGGTGACACAGGACCAGTTGGGGCAATAATACTGAGTGGGATTGTTACAGTTTTTATCTCTGTCATGCCCCGGGCATACGTAAAAGTACCAGTACCTGCCGCTAGTGCCTCCCTGGGTTAATTTCCATTGCATAGCGGCAGTGTGGTAGAATTGGGTCAGATCCCCGGTCATGACTGGAAACCATGTGTGTGGGGGGGTCATGTTTGAAGCTTGCCAAATGACATCAGTGGTGGAAAGATCTATAACCTGCCAGGTTAAGTTCACGGGTTGGTGGGGATTGGGGCTTGCCCGGAGGGATCCTAACCCTGTCATGAAGAAGCAGAAGAAGAAGTACGACATAGTCTTAGCTTTAGAGGATTGTCCTTGTCCCGTTTGCTTTTCCATTCCGGCACGTAGTCCTGCAGTACTACAAACGGCTCGGCTGGTCGGACGTGGGTGTAGTGGATCCACGGGACGATGCCGTCTACCTTGAGTGCGGTGGGTGTGGTTAAGACGACAACATAGGGCCCTTTCCAGGGTGGCTCCAGTGTCTGGTGCTGATGGCACCGGGCGTACACCCAGTCTCCTGGTCTATAACGGTGCGGGTCCGGGGGTGGCCCGGTCTCATAGAGAGCCTTTAGAATGGGCCACACCTGTTCATGTGCCCTTTGCAGTGCCCACAAAGAAAAAAGAAGTTGTTGGTCATCGAATTCAGTCAGGGTTTCAGATTTCAAGTTCGGAACAATAGGCGGCGGAATACCAAACATGATTTCGAAAGGAGTGAGGCCCATTTTATAAGGGGAGTTATGCACTCTATAGAGGACAAAGGGGAGGAGAGTCACCCAGTCACCGCCAGTCTCCAAGGCTAATTTGGTTAGGGTCTCTTTTAATGTTCTATTCATACGCTCTACCTGCCCTGAACTTTGGGGTCTATATGCACAATGTAATTTCCAGTCTGCCCCAAGAACCCGAGCTATTCCCTGTGTTACCTTAGAGACAAAGCTTGGTCCATTGTCTGATCCTATCCAGATAGGGAATCCATACCTGGGCATGATGTCTTCTAGGAGCTTCTTGGCTACTATTTGAGCCGTTTCATGTTTCGTGGGAAACGCCTCAGTCCAACCTGAAAAAGTATCTATAAACACCAGTAAATACCTGTAACCATATTTTCCAGGCTTCACTTCTGTGAAGTCTACTTCCCAGTATGCTCCTGGCCGGTCTCCTCTAAACCTGGTTCCTGGGTTAGATTTGTGTGTAGAGGCATTAGTTACCCGGCAAGCGTGGCACTTGTCTACGATTTGTGCAATTTTTTGGTGTGAGTCTTTGATGGTTATCTTTGCATGGCGTATTAGGTCTCTCATCTTTTTTATTCCCATGTGTGTACTCCTGTGCATCTTTGTGAGAAGCCGTTGTCCTAATTTTTCTGGTAAAATTACGCTGCAGTCTGCCGCCCTCCACCAATCATGCAAGCACTGCACCATCGGTTGTCGTTTTATCCAGTTCAAATCTTCCTCTGTGTATTCTGGGCAGTCTGGCAATACTGGTGACCCTGGATCTGGCAGCGAGGCTACTAAGACACGGTTCAGGGAAAGAGCTGCCTCCTTCGCTTTTAAATCTGCCAAGCGATTGCCCCTGGCCACCGGCGTGTCCGCAGTCTGGTGCCCTGGGCAATGAATGATGGCTACTGCCTTATGTAACCAGAGGGCCTGTAATAAGTTAAAGATCTCAGCCTTATTTTTAATAATTTTCCCGTCTGCTGTCAGT